>NC_080163.1:95425482-95537659 GCF_950295315.1 Erinaceus europaeus
AGGAAAAAAAGTAATAATAAATGTTTAAACCAGACAGGCTCCAAAGGAATGATACCTCACAGTTAAAACAGGGAAAAATAAAGTGAACTATTTCAGTATGTATCTTCAACTAACCTAGGCTATCGATAGATAGAATTAATATATTTATAATCCAATGATTAAATATACCTTTTTTTCTAGAATTATTCAGAGTGAAATGATTGAATGTGTACAGATAACTGAATGTTCTCTAACTCTTCTAGTAGGTTTAGGAAGTACATATCATACCTTACAGACAATTTTGAAAGTTTCAGTAAGACAAGTGTCATAGAATTCTGTTACGATCTTTCAGAATTAGACAGTACCCTGTTCAGAGAAGAAACTACCTGTTCTTGTCATAGATGAATTTTGCCCTATTTTTAAAGACTCTTACAGACTCATGTTTTATATGCCATCTTGTTTTCATGCTGTTTTTAGCCAAAAGCGTTTTATAATTGGTATATAAATTGATATTTCTTTTAATTGATATTTCTGAAAATGGTCCTTTGTACTAAATATTAGATGCTAGTTAAGTACTTACTGATATAGCTTAAGTAGTATTTTGTATAACTTCACTTCTACCCAAATTATGAGGTCAAAGCATAGGACTAATAACTATTATATGTTGTGTTTTCTGAGGGTATTCAGTACAATTTCCTGCATTCACAATTCCAGCAAGTCTGTCCTAATTTAATAAATCACAGCAAAAGCGACCTCAGGAAATTCATTATATTTCTTCATCCATGAATATTTCCATTCCTAAAAATTACCTAGCCTTTCAATAGCTACATCTTGTAGAAATGGAAAAAACAGCCGTGAATGAGGTCAAGTTTTACCTGCAGGCTACATTCAGCCAAAATGAATTTGTAAAATATAGAACTCTGGGGAATTAAAGTTTGGTATTTTTAAAACACCCAGAAATTTAGTATGCTGTTAGATTAATCTTGCAGATAATACCAGCAGCACTATCAGTCTACAAATATCTTGTTTACCATCTGTAACAAACACTTGTATTGCATTTGTTTTGCCCTAATCATCAGTCTAAGGATTTTAAAAAACCGCTATGTTTAGTGCTCGTACATGCCTGCATCAGAGGGGTCACATTTTTTTTTCATTTTAAAAGTTAGAATGCTGAGCTAAAAGGCGATAATTTTCCTAAGTAGTAGGCGTATGATTCAAGTCCATGAAAACTTCCTGTAGCATTGGTACTTTCAATTTACTGGGTTAATCTCACTATCTTCAGTGCCTGCACTAGGACCTGTCCTCAAGTGTTATATCCATTCACTAGGCACGAAAGATTGGACACGAAATGTGTGAGAGTAAGAGAATGAATTGAGGACAATGACTAGCAGATGCTAAAATTTTGAAGTGACTATGTATTTCATAAGAGATACATAGTAAAAAAAAAAAGTTTTTCTGCAAAGGGTGATTGACCCTTATTATATGGAGGAGAAAAGGATTGATACTGAAAAGTAACACAAATATTATATATTCTTTACCAAAAAATGCAAGTAACATATAGTCACCTATTTTTGTTATTTTCTAAATTTTATTTACTTATTATAGGATAGAGAGAGAGAAAAATTGAGAGGAGGAGATAGAGAGGATTAGAGACAGAGAGACACCTGCTGCTCTACTCCACCTTTTGTGAAGCTTTCCCCCTGTAGGTGAAGACAAGGAGGCTGAACCCAGGTTCTTGCACACTATAGTGTGTATGCTTAACCAGGTGCAATACCACCTGGTCACAGTTATTACCTTTTTTTAAGCAAGTTATAAAGGGATAAATGTGTATTAACTTGATTCTGGCTATTAGGTCAGCTGTATATAACTTATTGCAAGCTTTATACATTTTACTTGGTTATTTTTTCTTTTATGCAAATTAATTATAGGGAATCAAAGGAAAATACCTTAATGATTTTTACTATTATACCTTACTTCTGAGATAAGAAATGGATATGAGTAACTTAAAGAACGAAAGAGCATGCTTAATCTATCTAGATGGTGTTTTAAGTTCCTAAGAAAATTAACTGGTTCTCAGACTTTTACATCAGTTAGATGAAAGCAATATATTAGGTATGGAGAGAGACAGAACCAAATGATGTACTACCTGTTTCTTTTAAATATCTATATATATGGGAAATAACACAAACAAAAATTAAAAAGTAGCATTTATAGTGCAATGTGATATATGCTGTGTGTTCACTATCTGTCCTTGTCAGATAGTACCAGGCAACATTAAGGAAAAATTTACCTTAATCCATATGTCATATTTGTACTTATCTCATACTTTTATCTTAATAAAACAATATTCTAAGTGTATAATACATAGTTTAAACAAGTATAATAATTGGTGTGTAGATAAAGTTATTTTGTAGTGAATTATATAATGAGAATGATCTTAACTTCATTATTTTCACCTCATCATCATTTAAAAATAGCTTAGCTAATAAGTCTTCCAGGAAAATAAAATATAGCTAAAGTCACAGAGTTAAACAGAACTCAGATTGGAGAAAAAGAAAAATAGAAGAATGAATTCAAGTGTAGCCAGGAAGCTTGAATTGGGACTTCCAGTTATGAAGTTTATAGTGAGAAAGTACGTAACTTGCTAATTCAACAGGACAAATGATATAAACATAAACACATATGATTCAAATAGGGAAGAAAAAATAAATCTAAGTAGTTAAAATATAGCTCCATTATGAAAAATAAGAAAACACAAAGCAAAGCAAGATTTGGACTTGGTTTGGTGTATTGCACCAAAGTAAAAGACTCTGGGGTGGAGAGGGAGGGTTCAGGCCCTGGAATATGATGGTAGAGGAGGACTTAGTGAGGGTAGAAGTGTAATGTGGAAAACTGAGAAATTTTACACATGTACAAACTACTGTATCTTATTTGTAACTACAAAACATTAAGACTCCCATAAAGAAAAATATTTATGTAACTTTATCAGTGTCCTGAAAGTGTAAATGAAAAAAAGTTTGATTTTATAAATTCTAGAGATTCACTTCCTAAAAGACTGTGGTTATAGTTAAATATATAGATACAAAATAATAGATGTCTTACATTATCTTGAAGCAATTTGAGTGTTAAACTACTCATGATACTTTATTACATATAACTTGAGATAAATTCTTTGAAAGTCTAAACATTCAAAATTAATGACCTTTGAAAGATCTACATGTATGTAATAGTATATGACAAAGGATTTAACAAACATGAGTCACTTTTCCCTCCACCATATTGCACTTGATTGCAATCAGCATGTGACACAACTTCAGTCTAATTTTAAAACGTCAACTGTTTCATCTGCTTTCCTAGCATAGCTCTGTGCTACATCTGTGGTCGCTGGCCCATTGAACATAAATTTTAATTCTTTTTATGTTTAATTTGAATCTGAATTACACAGTTGATGCTGAACTATTCCAGAATTAAAACTCCCTTGAAGATAACTTGTCTAGTGAACTATTTTCAGGGACATGTTTTCTCAAATATCCTGTGCATCACACATGCAAATAAGTAGTACTTTAAAAAATGTTTTCTGATTGCATTTCTAGAATGTTAATTCTAAGGTATTAAAAACACAGTAAAGAAGGCAACTGTAAATTATTACTTTTTGGTATGACTGAAAATATTTATTAGAATTAACAAGACACAGGGTAGCCAGCAAAATGGTTGTTGATAATATAGAAACCATTAACTGTTACTATTTTTATTTTCTTTTTTGTTGTCCTCTTCTTTTCTCAGAAATAATTATATTCATGAAATATATATATATATATATATATATATATATATATATATATATATATATCCAATTGAAATTTTTACCTGCTTCCAAATAGTGCATGACCCTTGGACTTTTTGTTGTTATGATTAGTTGACCCTCCTCATCTGGTCTGACCTAGGAATTCAGTGTCTTCTTTTTATCACCATAAATAACTTTAATTATTTTTTACAGACAATACTGATTTACACTAAAAATATTTTCTAATTACCCTTTTCTGAGGCACATTTTGTTCTTGTCTTCCACAGAGGTTATTTTCCTAGGCCATATGTCTTAACTTTTGGAATTTATACATGGTCTAATTTATACACTATTTTCAGAGAGTCTGTGATATAATCTGTTGTGATATTTATATCAGTAATTTATTTCCAGTTCCCTGTTGTATCACAATAATCAAAGCACCTCAAGCTGACCTCTATTTGTGTCATCAGCTTGATGGATTCCCTCTATGTGCATGACTCTAGGAAAGTTATAACTTTTTAGGAGAATAAGTCAGTGGATGAAGGACTGCTCTTTTAAGAATCTGGAACCCCTATTTGATGCTTTTTGATATTATCTTTGCGTTTCATTTTTAACTATCCATAATGCAATATATCTTTTTCTTTGTCCTCCACATCACTTTTTACATTTTTCTATTTACTTAATAAAAGAGACATTAACAAAACTATAGGATAAGAGGGGTACAACTCCAAACAATTCCCACCACCAGAACACTGTATCCCATGCCCTCTCCTGATAGTTTTCTTATTCTTTAACCCTCTGGGAGTATGGACCCAAGCTCATTGTGGGATGCAGAAGGTGGGAAGGTCTGGCTTCTGTAATTGCTTTCCCGTTTATCATGTGCATGACAGGTTGATCCATACTCCCAGCCTCTCTCTGTCTTTCCCTAGTGGGGAAGGACTCTGGGGAAGCAGAGCTCCAGGACTCATTTGTGGGGTTGTCTGTCCAGGGAAGTCTGGTTGGCATCATGCTTGCATCTGGAACATGGTGGTTGAAAACATACAAAGCCAAACAAATTGTTGACCAGTCATGAACCTAAAGGCTGGAATAGTGCAGATGAAGAGTTTGGGGGTCCTCCTTTTTTAGATAGCTAGATAGTTTTGGGATATAGCATTATAAATGTGCATATTATACATTATATACATATATATGTCATATGTTGGATTATCCATCATAAAGTAATTCTACATCTTAGCTACTATAAATCCACTGAGTAGAATATAACATTTAATGTATATGCAAATGGTTTTCCAAAAATAAGAAAAATTACTAGGACCTTAATCTCATGACATTTAATTCTACAGCATGAGGTGAATGCTAGAGATTAATTAATTAATTAATTAATTAAGATAATCACAGACTGTAATAGAAAATACAATAGGTAGTCATATAGCTGTGGGGAATCCTCTTCAAGCATTACTAAATTAATATATTTAAATATATATAAGTGTCTTATTTTTTACTTCAAGCACATACCTAAGAATTGAATTGTTGACTCATAGGGTGGATATATAGTTAATATTCTGCAAGAACTCTATATTTTTTCATCAATGCTCTGTCAGTTTATTTTTAATGTGATACCTCTTAGTCTAGCTCTTTTGCCTTCTCATATCATTTCAATTATTCCTTAAAATGTTGTTTCTGTTTTTTTTTCTTTCTTTCTTTTTATTAATTTTATTTAAGAAAGGATTAATTAACAAAACCATAAGGTAGGAGGGGTATAACTCCACACAATTCCCACCACCCAATCTCCATAACCCACCCCCTCCCCTGATAGCTTTCCCATTCTCTATCCCTCTGGGAGCATGGACCCAGGGTCGTTGAGGGTTGCAGAAGGTAGAAGGTCTGGCTTCTATAATTGCTTCCCCGCTGAATATGGGCGTTGACTGGTCGGTCCAGTCTGCCTCTCTCTTTCCCTAGTAGGGTGTGTCTCTGGGGAAGCTGAGCTCCAGGACACATTGGTGGGGTCTTCAATCCAGGGAAGCCTGGCCAGCATCCTGGTGGCATCTGGAACCTGGTGATTGAAAAGAGAGTTAACATAGGAAGCCAAACAAATTGTTGAGCAATCATGGGCCCAAAGCTTGGAATAGTGGAGAGGAAGTGTTAGGGAGGTACTCACTGCAAACTCAAGTGTACTTCTGCTTTCAGGTATATATTTTGCAGTATTATGGATACGTGTGAACATAAGCTCTCTCTCAAAGAAACTGGTTATGGGACTTTGTTAGAAAGTGAACCACCTGAGATGAAATTAGAGTGTACTATAAAAGGAAAAGTCTCACCTGAGTAATGAAGCTGAAGGGTTGTCATTCCACACGTGAAGTCTCTGGACACAATCTGAGGTGAAGCATGTTGAAGTGGCAATCGTTGCGTTGCGTTGGTTAGGTTGTGATCGGCAGATGCAATATTATTTGATATGGATTGGGAGAGGCATACGGGAAAGTGGGCCCTATCCAAGGGTTCCAGGACTGGGGGAAGTAGGGGCTCTATAGTGGAGATGTGAGGTTCCTGCTGTCTTAGGGTTCAAAAAGACAATCGATAGTTAATTTTATCATCACATTATTTGGTAATTGGGTTAACTTTGAAAATTCCTTTTGTTATTGTTTGCTGTACAGTATCCAGTATCTTGTATATAGCTGTGCTATTGGATGCTTCTAATCTACTTGGTCTAGGCTTTTGAGAGAGTCCGCATATCAAATACACAGCCTATATATTAAAAAGATTCAGTTTGTGTTTTGAAAAACTTTGAGACATACAATTGATTTTCCCCCTCTCATTGATTAACTACTGATTTATGTGTCTACATTTTGCTAGGAGTGTACATAAACACCATTCCCACCACAAAAAGACTGTGACCCATCCCTCCCACCCATTCCCACCCCCCACTGTCCCAGGAAACTGCATGTCTACCCCTCACCACAGGGCTTTTACTTTGGTGCCCTACTTACAATTTGATCTAGTTCTGCTTTTAGTTTCCCTTTCAGATCTTCTTAGTCAACTTCTGTTGATGAGTGGGATCATCCCATACTCATCTTTATCTTTCTGACTTAGCTCACTTAACATAATTCCTTCTAGCTCTGTCCAAGATGAGTCAGAGAAGGTGGGTTCATTGTTCTTGATAGCTGCATAGTATTCCATTGTGTATATATACCACAGCTTTCTCAGCCACTCATCTGTTGTTAGGCACCTGGGTAGCTTCCAGGTTTTAGCTATTATGAATTGTGCTGCTATGAACATAGGAGTACATACCTCTTTTTGGTTGGGTGTTATGGAGTCCTTGGGGCATAACCCCAGGAGAGGAATTACTGGATCATATGAAAGGTCCATGTCTAGCCTTCTGAGAATTTTCCAGACTGCTCTCCACAGAGGTTATACCAATTTACATTCCCACCAGCAATGTAAAAGGGTTCCTCTGTCCCCACATCCTCTCCAGAATTTGTTGCTGCTTTCCTTTTTGATGTATGCCATTCTTACAGGAGTGAGGTGGTATTTTAGTGTTGTCTTAATTTGCATTTCTCTGACAATCAGTGACCTAGAGCAGTTTTTCATATGTTTGTTAGCCTTTGGATCTCCTCTGTAGTGAATGTTTTGTTCATATCCTCTGCCCATTTTTGGATGGGGTCATTTGCTTTTTTGGTGCTAAGTTTGTTGAGCTCTTTATATATTTTGGTGATTAGTTTCTTGTCTGATGTCTGGCATGTGAAAATCTTCTCCCATTCTGTGAGGGGTCTCTCTGTTTGTTTAATAGTTTCTTTGGATGTGCAGAAGCTTTTCAATTTGTTGTAGTCCCATTGGTTTGTTTCTGCTTTAGTCTTCCGTGCAATTGGGTTTGATTCATCAAAGATGTCTTTGAGGTGTAGGTGGGAAAGTGTTTTACCAATGTTTTCCTCTAAGTATTTGATTGTTTCTGGTCTGACATCTAGGTCTTTGATCCATTTGGAGTTGATTTTTGTTTCTGGTGAGATAAAATGGTTCAATTTCATTCTTCTGCATGTTACAACCCAGTTTTCCCTGCACCATTTATTGAAGAGAGCCTCCTTTTCCCATTTAATCCTTTGGGCCCCCTTATCAAAGATTAGATGCCCATAGGTGTGGGGATTTATTTCTGGGCTTTCAATTCTGTTCCACTGGTTTGTGTGCCTATTTTTGTTCCAGTACCATGCTGTTTTGATGATGATGGCTTTATAGTATAGTTTAGGGTCTGGGAGTGTGATGCCTCCATTTATGTTTCTTTTCCTCAAGATGTTTTTGGCAATTCTAGGTGTTTTCAGGTTCCAGATAAATGATTGTAGTGTTTGTTCTATTCTCTTAAAGAAGATTGGTGGAACTTTGATGCGTATTGCATTAAATTTGTATATGGCTCTGGGGAGAATATTCATTTTGATGATATTGATTCTTCCAATCCATGAGCATGGGATATCTTTCCATTTCTTGGTATCAGTTTCTATTTCCTTGAGTAGCGACTCATAGTTTTCAGCATACAAGTCTTTCACTTCTTTGGTCAACTTTATTCCTAGGTATTTGATTGATTTTGCTGAAACAGTAAATGGGAGTGATTTCTGGATGTCTTTTTCTTCAGATTTAGTGTTTGCATAAAGAAATGCCTCTGATTTTTGTACATTGATTTTGTAGCCTGATACCTTGCTATATTGCCTAATAACTTCCAGTAATTTTCTGCTGGATTCTTTAGGTTTTCTATGTATAGTATCATATCATCTGCAAATAGTGAGAGCTTGACTTCTTCCCTTCCAATCTGTATTCCTTTGATTCCGTTCTCTTGCCTGATTGCTATGGCAAGAACTTCCAATACTATGTTGTAGAGTAACGGTGACAGTGGACAGCCCTGTCTAGTCCCCGATCTGAGGGGGAATGCTTTCAGCTTCTGTCCATTGAGTATGATGTTGGCTGTAGGTTTGCTATATATAGACTCCACTATCTTGAGGAGGGGTTGTTTCTGTTTCTTAAAAAAGTGTGTTTTAGAAATTATGACTTATAATACTGTTGTTGTCACATATGTATAGTTTCTTTTCTCTCCATGATAGGTAATAGGTGTTACCATACTACCCCCTCCACCAACTTGTCATCCTCCTCATTCATAGGACACTGGGTAAGGCCTTCTCCCTCACCTTTGCCTCTCTCTTTAGAGTCATTGCATCCTCTGCAATAGAATGTAGCCCTGCATCTGATTAAGGCTTCACTCTATATTTTCGTTTTCTGTATTTCTTAAGTTCTATCTATGAGTAAGGTCATCTGGTATTCATCCTTCTGCTGGGATGTTTCACCTCACGCATAGAAGAGGAAAAGAGGAGGGACATTTGTAAGTAGGGATAGGTGTGCGTGTGATTTGGAAGGGAAGATTGGGCAAAAAAAATGGACACAAATATAAAAATAGATAGATAGTTATAAAAACAGGCAATCCATATCTGCAAACTTGGGAGAACTACTGTAGTTTCTAGTAGAGGGAATGGGAACACAGAAGTGTGGTGTGAACGGGCAGAATTATATTACTGTTATAATTTTGTAAATAAATAACAAATCATTAATAAACATTTTTGTATTTTATTATTTATTTATTTGTTTATAAAAAGGTAATCCCATATCCCATCCCCTCCCCTGATAGCATTCCTATTCTTTAACCCTCTGGGAGTATGGACCCAAGGTCATTGTGGGATGCAGAAGGTGGAAGGTCTGGCTTCTGTAATTGATTCCCTGCTTAACTTGGGCATTTACAGGTCGATCCATACTCCCAGCCTGCCTCTTTCTTTCCCTAGTAGGTTGGGGCTCTGAGGAAGCGGAGCTCCAGGACACATTGGTCGGGTTGTCTGTCCATGGAAGTCTGG
The DNA here is from genome assembly GCF_950295315.1 of Erinaceus europaeus. Lineage (NCBI taxonomy): Eukaryota > Metazoa > Chordata > Mammalia > Eulipotyphla > Erinaceidae > Erinaceus > Erinaceus europaeus. Next base: position 95,435,122 of record NC_080163.1, read on the forward strand.
TCGGCATCATGCTAGCATCTGGAACCTGGTGGCTGAAAAGAGAGTTAACATACAAAGCCAAACAAATTGTTGATCAATTATGAACTTAAAGACTGGAGTAGTGCAGATGAAGAGTTGGGGGGATGCTCCATTTTGTAGATAGCTAGTAGGCATATTTTAGTTAAATTCAAAAGGACCTGTGGCTATACTAGTGTTTGTTTGTTTTTTCCCCTGAGCGTGAAATCTGATATAAAGGTGGATCCAAGTTATTGTCTGGGGAGATGATGTCATGGCTGGAAAAAGGACCAGTAAGCTGGATCAGGGAAGAGAATAGCTCCCTAATATGAAAAAGGGCTATAAGTATTTTTGACTGTAAACCCCATCAATCTGATGTGATCTGGGGCCCATATTCAGCTTAGGAGCCTATGTGACCTCTGCATCTCTGTAGATCTGAGCTCAAGTTCTGTGGTCATGATAGGAACATTCCAAGCTGCCCCAAAATCGACCCATCTTCCTCAGGTGTAGCATAGAGTATATTGTCCATCCTCCCTTTGGAGGATGGAACATTCTCTACCATTGTTGATCCAAGTTGAGGGCAAGGTCCGATGGGGCCCCACAAAGGGGTCTGTTTTGTTGCTCCTGATAGAAATGACCAGTAACAATGGAGAGGGATTTATTTGAGGTCTAGGCCCATCATGTCTGTTGGGGAATCTCAGGACTCACCGCATAGGGCCCCAGCTGATAGGGTGGCCTGATAGTGACTAAAGAGTCACCACTAAAGTATGCCAGTCCCTTGCCCTTATTCAGTTTTTGCAGTCTTTCCTTTGATGAGGTTAGCTTTGGAATGAGGGAGAGAACTGTAATAGGAAGTAGCTGAGGAGGGTATCTATGTCTATTTAGATACTATGTCATTACGAACTTTATACTTTTTGTTATTTGCTTTAGAAAGCAAATAACACTTCAGTGAACATGGGTATGAACAGACGTTTTGAATTTGTTTTTATATTTTCAGATGGAGACCTCACAGAGACAAATGCTATATTTTTACCATATATTATTTAGTATAAAAAAATGAGCAGTTATTATTACCAACTTTGAACTAAAAGATTTTTTTTTCTTCTGCTCCAATATTGAATAATGTTTTAGTGGCAAAAGAGGGTGATACTATCATTTTAACTACTCCAATTTAACCAATTATTTTGCCTTTAAAATTTTTTTTATTCCCTTTTGTTGCCCTTGTTGTTTTATTGTTTTAGTTATTATTGATGTCATCGTTGTTGGTTAGGACACAGAGAAATAGAGAGAGGAGGGGAAGACAGAAACAGGGAGAGAAAGATAGACACCTGCAGACCTGCTTCAGCACTTGTGAAGTGACCCCCCATGCAGGTGGGGAGCTGAGGGCTCGAACCTGGATCCTAGGTTCTTGCGCTCTGCACCTCGTGCGCTTAATGTGCTGCGCTACCACCTGACTCCCTATTTTGCTTTTCTTTATGGCTGTGTATCATAACATTTGAAGACTTTCCACCTTCTGCACTCCACAATGATCCTGGGTCCATACTCCCAGAAGGATAAAGAATAGGGAATCTCTCAAGGGAAGGGATTGAATATGGAGCTTTAGGGGTGGGTATGTGAAAATGTACCTCTCTTATCCTATAGTCTTGTCAATGTTTCCATTTTATAAATTAAATAAAATGTTAGTTTAAGGAGTGTGAACCACTAGAAACAAACAAAAAATATAAAGTATTATCTGTAAATGTATGTCCAGAAATAACCACATTTATTTTCTTTTTTCTTACCAGAGCATAACTCTGTTTTCTGGTAGTGCTGGGGAATTAAACCTAGGATCTCAGCGTCTCAGGCATAAAGTCTGTTGCATAACCACTATGCTACCTCCGTAGCAACATATACATTAATTAATTAATTAATTAATTCACTCATTCATTCATTCACTTACCTGAGCACTGCTCAGCTCTAGCTTATGGTTGTGTGTGGGGGTTAACCTGGGACTTTGGAGCCTCAGGCATGAGAGTCTCTGCATAACCACTATGCTGCCTATCCCCACCTGGAATGCAGTTCTTTATACAAAGGTTGTACATGCATGTGAATTTGTATATGAGTGCCTGCATCTATTTCCCTATGTAATTATTTCTCAAATGGAATCATGATAAATGTAGTGTTCAGAGCAATGTTATCTTAATTTAATAATGCCTAAAGATTGCTTCCTACTTCTGCATCATCACTTATATTTTCTATTACAGTCTGTGATGATCTAAGTCGACTTATTTCTGTCTAGCATCTGTCTCATGAACTTGATTAAGTCTGATAAGCATAAGGACCTAAAAAGTCTACCTAGTTTTGGAAATTTTATGTTCTTACCAAATATTTTTAGAATAAAACAACACAAATGATTTATTAAGGCAATGTAAAACTCAGTAAAATTGTATAAGGTAAAAAGGCAGCAATATTTTCAAGTCACAATACATCCCTTCACAACTTTTATGAAATGAAGTTTTAACCAATTTTACATGCCACAAAATTAACATGACTTTAGCTTAACATACACACACACATATAAATCACTGAAGTAAACTATCGATGTAAAGTTAGAAAAATATCATATCAACATCTATACTAGAGAATATGTACTAACAAGCTATATTATTTGCAGAAGATATTTCATTAGAGTTCTAATGACATTTGTTTCCATTTTAATCATTACTTTAAGATTTGTTATTGCCAGTTTTACCAAAAATGTCAGCATACTATTCCCAATATGAAACTTAGTTATAAATCATATAGTTTCCCTTCATCTTCATGTCATATTTCATACTTTTAGTTGCTATCTATATATTAACATTTGTACAACTAAAATGTCAGTGATGCCAGCATCCACTTTTACAGAATTTTCAGGATCCTAAACATCATTTTAAAATGAAAATATTTTCCACTGTTTTATATAAACGACTATGAGTTTGACAGTAGAATTTGTTCAAAATAATTTGTTCAATTGACTTATTTATGAGCTCATTCCTGGTTAATGTGAATACACATGTGTTCAAGTACAGAATGGATATTTCCTTTGTGAGATTGCTAGTTTACCCTACAGAGAATTTGTGTTTTCATCCTGCCCTGAGAGGGCTGATTCCATCACTTAGTGCTGTTACTCATAAGCATATTGTGGTTCCTAAAAAGATGTACTCTACAAATTTTCAGCAATAATTAATGAAGGAAAGAAGTATCCCAACTTGTCTGGAAACAGAGTAGTCTGTAAAAAACAGTCTATGCCTATAAACAAAGCACATAAGGACTGTCTAGGATAGATCTCTCAGAAACAATAGTGATCCCTTGGGTGATGCCAAAGAGTAACTGTAAGAGCTGTTTTTGCAAAGCAGCCAGAAAATAACCATGAAAAACAACCCCCCAAATATGTGAATCAGCAGCAATTTTACTCTTTGCTCCTATAACTTGCAAAGAGACTTTTCATAGCATTTTGACCAGCACTCTCTGATCAATTTCTCCACCTACTGGCCATAGGTCAAACTTTGATTTTTCTTAATTATAAAAGTCATGAATGCTTGTGTATGTGTGTGGATGAATGTACATTCCATGATGAAGGCATCATTAATTAGAGACACAGTTATATTCTAAGGATATTATAACATAATATGAATAAAAGAATCACAAACTACTTTTTGAAAACCATTTTTTACATTTAAGTGTAAACCAGCTAACAATATATTGTTTTTGAAAGTACCACCTTTATAATTATCATATTCACACATACCCTTGTATTTCACAGCATAGAAAATATATGTCCTTGAGACTTTTCTTTCTTCTCCTTTCTTTCTCTCTCTGTCTCTTTTTTGAGGGATTTTTAAAAATTTACTGGTAATATATTGTCTTCTTTTCTCTATGTGTTTGCAGAACATTCAAACGGAAAGATATTTTATTCAAAGAATCAAACTATGACTTAGAAATAATATTAAGAAATTATTAGAAGCCCCCCCCAAAAAAAATCTAGTCTCAATTTAACAAGTGCAATTGTGTAAGAAAAGCTGCTTGACAATCTGAAAATGGTGTTATGGATATAGAATAGAAGAACTATTAAGGGAGGGGATTGGATACTGAGTTCTGGTGGTGAGAATTGTGTGGAAATGTACTCCTCTTATCCTGTGGTCTTGTCAATATTTTCATTTTATAAATTTTTTTTTGCCTCCAGTGTTATTGCTGGGGCTCAGTGCCTGCGCCATGAATCCAATGCTCCTGGAGGCTATTTTCCCCCTTTTGTTGCCCTTGTTTTAGCCTTGTTGTGGTTATTATTGTTGTTGATGTCGTTGTTGGATAGGACAGAGAGAAATGGAGAGAGGAGGGGAGACAGAGATGGGGAGAGAAAAATAGACAGCCGCAGACCTGCTTCACAGCCTGTGAAGCGACTCCCTGCAGGTGGGGAGCCTGGAGCTCCAACTGGGATCCTTATGCTGGTCCTTCCGCTCTGCACCACATTAACTCAACCCATTGCACTACCAGCCAACCCCCTAAATAAAAATTTTTTAAAAGAGCATAGTACAAAAATTCATTGCAAAATCAAGACTTTTACAAACGTTATTGCTTATACGGTCAGCTAAGTCTTCATAAATTTATGTCTTAATAAATTGTTTATTATAAACAATTATATTATATTATTATTATAAGATAAACAATTATATTATATTATTATTATAAGATAAACAATTATATTATATTATTTATGTCTTAATAAATGTATATTATAGCTCACCTGTTTTATGTAATATCTCCTCACCCTGCTCACTAATCTAGGTGTTTAAGTATATACTGTTATTTTGTAAATGTTTTAACTGCCAACACATATCACTGTTGCATTTCCTCACAAAAATTTTCCGTATTTAATACTATAATTTCTGATTTGTTCACCTCAAAGTATTTTATATGGCATTTTGTTATAATTTACTCTTATAACTCCTTTGTAATGGTTTTTCTGGCAGGGTATAACTGATATCTCTGATAGCGCCTGTTATAACAGGTTTTGTCTGTATAAATTTTCCATTTATGTGGCCATAATGTAATAGCCACTCAGCACAATGGTGTCTCTATAGGAAGACCTTGTCTATATCAAATCAACATCTCTACCCCCACATATTTAACAGCTTCTTCATCCCAGTTCCTACATGTGCTGTGCAGCTGCTTTATATAACAGTAAAAAATATCCACACTGCAAGTCTACATTTTTAACTGCATTGGATCAAAATGTAGATATAATTTTTATTGTAAGAAATATATAACTTTCAATAAAATTATTAACAAAATTAATATATAACCATGCAAGTATGCATGTACTATATTTTGTAGTACTACCCGGGAAGCAGACCAAGTTTTAATTTTTTTTTTTATCAGCCATTCTCTTCTGGACCAGTAAAATAACTTACTTGCATAGCATCCTCTTTTCCTATGTGTGGGACCTAAATTCAACTGTACTTCATTGAACAAAGTTTTGATGCTGTGGTCTCGGTTCCTCTCTCTCTCTCTCTCTCTCTCAATATATATTAGAAAAAGTCATTCTAGTCATTCTAGACTCGTTTCATGTTCTTTTCCCACACCAGGGCTTTTTTTTGTATTCCCTTCTCTTATCTCAGGGCTTGTGTGTTATGACATTTCAAAAATAATTTCACTTCCAGGACATAGATTTCATCCATGCCACCTAGGCATGCTTTAGACCACACTCTTTTTTAATTGGTAAGTTAATGGTTTACAGCATAGTTGCAGGCTCATGGGTAAAATTCCTCATCTTGCCATGACATGAAGACATTCATCACTGTAGGTCTTTGGCATTGTCTGCAAAACACTATCACCTCCAGCTTAGATCCTTTTCCATCATCATGTACCAGGGAAGGAAAGCTCCTCCCCACTACATATGTTCCTTCCTCAGAGTCCATTGTTTTGATGCAATACACTCAAAACAGTCCAAGTTTTACTTTGTGTTACCACTTTCAGTTCTTGTCTCTTAAGTTCTTCTCATGGTAAGAAAATCCCATATTCATCCTTATCTCTCTGGCTTAACATGATTCCTTCAAGATCCCCTCATTTTTTTTTTTTTAGAGAGATCACTTCAGAATATCAGCTTTCCCTCTATAAACTGTTTTTGGACTCACCACTGCATCATTCCACAAGATGCTCCTTACCAGGGGCCACCATCAGACAATGTTACTGCTCTACAAATTGTACTTTCATTAAGCTGATAGAATACTGCTATTGATACTACATTTGTAAGGAAAATCACTATAGATACCTAATAAGTTTATTTTCAAAAGCTCAAACTGACTCATAACATTAAATAACAACCATGATATAAGTGTTTTTCTTTAAAGAGCAGTTCCCCTTGATGGCTAGATGAAAGGAGTCTTCAGATTCTGATGAATTGCTATTTTAAACTACTTTGAGATAATACATTTATAATTCATGGCATAAATATCAAAAATAATATTTTATAGAAGTATTTTCAAGATAAAAACAAAATTTCTGCATAAATGTACACATAAAACTTTCATCACTGTACGTCTTTAGCATTGACTGCCAACATCTTAGGGATTATTTATTTATTTGTAAACAGTTTAGAAGAAAGGGGAAAATGAAACCTTTAGAGGTTTGAAACAAAGAGCATCTCAAATGGTTTTCAGAAATTCAGTAAGTGTGGCATATGCTGCTAAGACAAGGTTTGTAAACTGTAAGGTCCTTATCAATCATGCTGAAGCCTTGTTAGAACAAAATTTGGTTTCCTAGTTCTGGGCGGGGCCTGAGATACTATGGCTCTAACAAGCTCCCAGGTGTGCTGAGGCAGCTGATCTCACTGTATGCCTGGGCTAGAGAGCACACTGGGGGAGGGTTGAAAGGCTACAGTTTATTCCTACGAGACTCCTCATTTTCCTCCCTCTCTTTTCTTTATTTGTACTTGTCATGTGAAAAAATTTTAAATTTAAATTTAAATTTTAAATAGTATTAACTAATAACTTTATATAGGCTTTAAGTATACATGATTATAAATCAATATCTGCGTATATGACATTATATTCACCACCTAAAGTCTAATTCCACTCTTCAACATAGAAGCAACTCCTATAACACAATTTGTACACCTCAGCCCCTTCCCTTCTGGTAATGATAATTAGATCTTTTAGTCTGTTTTTTTCCCCTTTAGTGTATACCCTTCTTGAAATAGAACAATATCAGTCATATATTGCTTTTGTTGGAGAGGGAATATTAGGCAAACTTCTTTTTAGTATTAAAATAATAAACTAGGCAAAGAGTTCTTACACATTTACTGAGCATTTTCTAGGGAATGCTCTTTCGTGATTTCACTGTTGTTTAGTCATTTAGTAACACTTATGACAGTCTTAAAGACATTTTAAACTTATAAAGAAGGTATCATTCACTTTAGTTGTGTTAGTATTTTGAGTTAAATTTCATTTGTATGAAAATTGGTAACTGAGGAAACAAGTTCAACACAAAAGTTGCAAAAGAAGTGCAGCTGTATTTCAATAAAGTGTGATGGATTAGGAGACAGGTAGGATTACCAGAGAATTAGGGTTGATACAGTGAGACTGTCTAGAAAATGGGGGTGGGGGTTAAGATCATCTGATTACAAAGATATGGATTGCAGAAGTTATATATGAAAACTTGGCTTCAATGTATGGTTGTAGTTTATATTCTCTTATCAAAGAGTGTCTACAAAGACTATGCTGACAATTTCCATTATTGTGCAGAGGCTTTATTTAAATTTTTGGGGGGGTTGTAATATTTTTATTCAAATGTACTCCAATAAAATGCCAGCAGTGCTAGGAAATCTTGTTTCTCTTATTTTAATTTTTTTATATATGCATATCATTTTATATCTCATAACTTTATTTTTTATTTAAGAAAGGAGACATTAACAAAATCATAGGTTGTGGGGGTACAACTCCACATAATTCCCACCACCCAATCTCTATAACCCGTCCCCTCCCCACTAGCTTTCCCATTCTCTACCCCTCTGGGAGCATAGACCCAGGGTCGCTGTGGGTTACGGAAGGTGGAAGGTCTGGCTTCTGTAATTGCTTCCCCGGATGAACATGGACGTTGACTGGTCGATCCATACTCCCAGTCTGCGTCTCTCTTAGGTCTGGGTGGGTCTCTGGAGAAGCAGAGCTCAAGGACTCATAGGTGGGGTCTTCAGTCTAGGGAAGCCTGGTCAGCATCCTGATGGCATCTGGAACCTGGGGGCTGAAAAGAGAGTTAACATACAAAGCCAAACAAATTGTTGAAGAATCATGGACCCAAAGGATGGAATATTGGAGATAAAGTGTTGGGGGGTACTCACTGCAAACTCTAGTGTACTACTGCTTTCAGGTATATATTTGCCCTGGTTTATGGATATGTGTGGACATCTGCTTTATCTCCTGGAACCTGGTCTATATCTAGGTTTTGGGACTTTGTTAGGAAGTGAACCACCTGGGATGGAGTTAGAGAATACTATGAAAGGAAAGTTCTCACCCGAGTGATGAAGCTGAAGGGTTGTCATTCCACATGGGAAGTCTCTTCTGAAGTGAAGCATGCTGGGGTGGCACTCGTTGTGTTGATTAGGTTGCGATCAGCGGATGCAATATTATTTGATAAGAATTGGGAGAAGCATATGGGAAAGTGGGCCCTACAACTAGGGTCCCAGGACTGGGGGAACTTTAGGCTGTATAGTGGAAATGTGAGGTTCCTGATGTCTTAGGGTTCAAGAAGACAATGGATAGTTACTGTTATCATCACATTATTTGGTAATTGGGTTAACTTTGAAAAATCCCTTTGTTAGACATACAATCAATTTTCCCTCCTCTCATATTAATTAAATAGTGATTTGTATGACTACAATTTAATAGGTGTGTACATAAACACCATTCCCATCACCAAAAGATTGTGTCCCATCCCACCCACCCACCCCCACCCTTACCCCCCCGCTGGCCCAGGAAGCTGCATGTCCATCCTCCCCCTCACCACAGGGTTTTTACTTTGGTGCCCTACTTTAAATTTAGTCATTTCCTGCTTTTAGTTTCCCTTTCTGATCTTCTTTCTCAACTTCTGTTGATGAGTGGGATCATCCCATACTCATCTTTATCTTTCTGACTTAGCTCACTTAACATAATTCCTTCTAGCTCTGACCAAGATGGGTCAGAGAAGGTGGGTTCATTGTTCTTGATAGCTGCATAGTATTCCATTGTGTATATATAATACAGCTTTCTCAGCCACTCATCTGTTGTTGGGAACCTGGGATGCTTCCAAGTTTTAGCTATTATGAATTGTGCTGCTATGAACATAGGAGTACACACCTCTTTTTGGTTGGGTGTTATGGAGTCCTTGGGGTATAACCTCCCGAGAGGAATTACTGGTTTATATGGAAGGTCCATGTCTAGCCTTCTGAGAGTTCTCCAGACTGCTTTCCACAGAGGCTGGACCAATTTACATTCCCACCAGCAGTGCAAAAGGCTTTCTCTGTCCCCACAATCTCTCCAGCATTTGTTGCTGCTGTTCTTTTTGATGTATGCCATTCTTACAGGAGTGAGGTGGTATATCAGTGTTGTCTTTATTTGCATTTCTCTGACAATCAGTGACCTAGAGCAGTTTTTCCTATGTTTGTTAGCCTTTTGGATCTCCTCTGAGGTGAATATTCTGTTCATATCCTCTGCCCATTTATGTATGGGGTTATTTGCTTTTTTTGGTGCTAAGTTTACTGAGCTCTTTGTATTTTTTGGTGATTAGTCTCTTGTCTGATTTTTGGCATATGAATATCATCTCCCATTGTGAGGGGTCTCTGTTTGTATGATAGTTTCTTTGGCTGTGCAGAAAGCCATCAGCCTGATACTGGAACAAAAATAGGCACACAGACCAGTGGAACAGAATTGAAAGCCAAGAACTAAACCCCCACACCTATGGACATCTAATCTTTGATAAGAGGGCCCAAAGTATTAAATGGAAGAAGGAGGCTCTCTTCAGTAAATGGTGCTGGGAAAACTGGGTTGAAACATGCAGAAGAATGAAACTGAACCACAATATCTCACCAGAAACAAAAATCAACTCCAAATGGATTAAAGACCTGGACGTTACACCAGAAATAATCAAATACCTAGAGGAAAACATTGGTAAAACACTTTCCCACCTAAACCTCAAGGACATCTTTGATGAAACAAACCCAATTGCAAGGAAAACTAAAGCAGAAACAAACAAATGGGACTATATTAAATTGAAAAGCTTTATTTAAATTACAAGGATATAGGAATTTAATGTTTGCAATAGTTTTGGAAGGAGAGGAAATCAAGAATAGCTTCACAATTTTACTTTGTCACCTTTAATAAGTGTGCCAAATGAGCATTTATTTACAGTAACTATAATATTGCATTCCCTCACTCAAAGAAATTTACTAAAATATTTAAAATCATATTCACCAGTGAGTATTAAGACTCAGCTATATTTCTAAGTCAGGAATCTATGCATTAGCAATTGTAATTTAAATTTACATTGAAACTGTTTTAAGATATTCTCTAATCAACATGTATAACTTATTGCTTTTTAAAAATTTAGTTACAGAAGCAGAATGAAGTTTTCTCACTGATATTAATGAGCATTGAATATTAACCAAAAATAATGTTTTACCAGAACTGTTATCAAAATTGAACTAATTTGCAATGACATATTTCTTTTTAGATTATAAATTATCTGCATGGCTTCATTAACAAAATATTCTTCACAAATGTTATTTCTAAATATAAATATAAAACCGTTATAGGCATCTCAATTTACAAGTTATAACATTGGTGGAATTCCACACCATTGCCACCACCAGAGTTCTGTGTCTCTATTCCCTCTACTGGAAGCTGCAGAAGTTCTCCATATGTCACAAATATGAGTTGATTATTATTTCTATAAATATCTCCCAGAAGGAGAGAAATATTGGGGGAAGATGACCAGAGGGCTTTGAACTCCAATTCTATTAGGACCCAGAGAGAGAAAAAGATAAAAAGGAAGGATATTCAGAAGTAGTAATAGGAGTAGGTATGACTTAGAAAGGAAGAGAAATTTCTTTAAGAAAATCTTTAAACATTTTTATTATCTTTATTTATTTATTGGATAAAGAAATCCAGAAATCAAAAAGGAAATATTTTTATTAGTCTCATATAAGATAAAGAGTATTTCACATTAAAGAGAAAAGTCAGAGTATCAAGCTAGTGTAGATACACTCCTGGGAACTGAACCTGGAGTCCCTGGAATTTAAGTCCCGTCCTCTATCAGTTGAGCTAATACTCTGACAGCACATTTATATAGTTTTATATACTATAGCATAAGATTTTGTTTTTAAATTAATTATAATTATAACCAATATTTCTAAAATAATATGGTTTCTTATGATGAATCTCCATTTATCACTTGCAAAAAAACAGCCTCTAGTTTTCTTTTTCTTTTTTAAAAATGTTTATTTATAAAAAGGAAATACTGACAAAAACCATAGGATAAAAGGGATACAACTCCACATAATTCCCACCACCAGAACTCTGTATCCCATCCCCTCCCCCTGATAGCTTTCCTATTTTTTAACCCTCTGGGAGTATGGACCTAAGGTCATTGTAGGATACAGAAGGTGGAAGGTCTGGCTTCTGTAATTGCTTCCCCACTGAACATGGGCTTTGACAGGTTGATCCATACTCTCAGCCTCTCTCTCTTTCTCTATTGGGGCTGGATTCTGGGGAAGCGGGGCTACAGTACACATTGGTGGGGTCGTCTTCCAGAGAAGTCCAGTTGGTATCATGTTAGCATCTGGAACCTGGTGGCTGAAAAAAGAGTTCACATATAGGGATTCCAGCTGTAACACAGCGGGTTAAGCGCAGGTGGTACAAAGCTCAAGGACCAGTGTAAGGATCCCTGTTAGAGCCCCTGGCTCCCAACCTGCAGGGGAGTCACTTCACAGGCAGTGAAGCAGGTCTGCAGGTGTCTTTATCTCCCCCTCTCTGTCTTCCCCTCCTCTCTCCATTTCTGTCATCATCAGTAACAACAATAATTACAACAATAAAGCAACAAGGGCAACAAAAGGGAATAAATTAATTAATAAATACTTTAAAAATTTTAAAAAAGAGTTCACATATAGAGCCAAACGAATTGTTGATTAATCATGAACCTAAAGTCTGGAATAGTTCAAATGAAGAGTTGGGAGGAATCTCCATTTTGTAGATAGTTATTAGGCCTATTTTAGTTATATTCCAAAGAGCGCATGACTATAATAGTTTTTAGATATATATATATATATATTTTTTTTTTCTGAGCCTGACATCTGATATGCAGGTGGATCCTAGTTATTGTCTGATGATATGATGTAATGGCTGGAAAAAGGACCAGAAAGCTGGATCAGGTAATGAGAGTAGCTCCCAAATATGGGAAAGGTGTATAAATATTGTTGAATGTAAACCCAATCAATTTGACCTGATCTGGGGTCCATATACAGCTTAGGAGCCTATGTAACCTCTGCATCCCCCTAGATCTGAGCTCATATTCTGTGGTCATGAGTAGGACCATTCCAAGCTGCCCCAATTTCAGGACCCATCTTCCTCAGATGGGAGATAGAGTATGTTGTCCCACCTCCATTTGGAGGATGGAACATTCTCTACAATTGTTGAGCCATGTTGAGGGAAAGTTCCTATGGGGGCCCACAAAGGGGTCTATTTTGTTGTTCCTGATAGAGATGACCAGTAACAATGGAGAGAAGGATTTATTCGAGGTCTAGGTCCATTATGTCTGCTGGGAATCTCAGGATTCCTCAATTAGGGCTCCAACTGATGGGGTGGCCTGATAGTGACTAAAGAGTCATCGTTAAAGTATGCCAGTCCCTTGCCCTTATTCAGCTTTTTCAGTCCTTACTTTGAGAAGATTAGCTTTGGTATGAGTCAGAGAAGTATAATAGGAAGTAGGTGATGAGGGTGTCTAAGTCTAAGTAGACACTGTTTCATTAGGAACTTTATAGTGTCTTTTTAGCATTTTGTACTTGCTTGCTGCATATACTGACTTACTGCAGACTATTGTGCACTTTTGCTTTCAGGTATATATTTTGCCTTAATTTATGGACACATGTGAGCCTATGCCCTATCTCATGGGACCTGGTCTATATCTAGGTTTTGATACTTTCTTAGGAAGTGAACCACCTGGAATGGAATTAGAGAATCCTATGAAAGGAAAGGTCTCACCAAGTGAAAAGGCTGAAGTTTTGACATTTCACCACTGATTTCTCTGGAAACAGTCTGAAGTGAAGCATGCTGAGGTGGTACTCATTGCATTGATTAGGTTGGGATCAGCAGATGCAGTAACATTTGGTATGAATTGAGAGAAGTATGCAGGAAAATGAGCCCCACCCTGGAGGTTCCAAAACTGGGGTAAATTTGGGCTTTATAGAGGAAGTATGAAATTCCTGCTCTGTTAGGGTTTAAGAAGGCAATAGATATTTATTGTTATAATAAAATTATTTGGCAATTGGGTTAACTTTGGAAACCCCTTTGTTAGGATTTGCTGTATCATACATAACATTACCATAATTTATTTCCTTTGACATTCTTTGTATATAGCTATGTCTTATAGAGTAATGCTACAGGATGCTTCTGTTATCCCTAGTCTAAACTTTTAAGAGAGTCAACATTTCAGACTCAGCCTATGGAACCTCTGGTTTTCTAAATTTAGTTCACAAATATAACAACTTTTTAAGCTTCCACAAAAGTGATTTCCTAAGATTTTAAATGTTTTATATATTATACTGTCATATGAACATGCTTCCAGGTATAAAGTTACATTTAATACCATGTATCCTTAGGTACCTTAAATTAATTGAGCATATTGTGGCCTTTGCAGCATGATTCAGGTTGCATCATAATGATAGTGAACAACAAACCAGAAACAGATGGAGAATGATCTTGGTCATTTGTAGCAACCTCAGGTTCATCCAGAAAATACTGAAGTTCATTGGATATTGACCTTAATATGCTGTTGACCAGATTTAATACTCCTCAGGTGCATGGTTCTGCTGAGAAAGTAATCAGTGCAAGCAGATGGACCGACCTCTCTGGGTTCACATTCCTAAACAATTCAAAATCTGATGCTAAGAGATACAGCTATCAAATATTTTGAAATCTTTTGACAGCACTACTTACCATTTTATGATCCTAGAAATACTGATTTTTTTCTTTTAACTATTTATTTATGAGGAAGATAGGAGGATAGAAAGAATAAATCAGATATCACTTTGGTACATGTGTTGTTAGGGATTGAACTCGGGACCTCATGCCTGAGTAAAATTTTTTTTCTTCTTTTATTTAAGAAAGGATTAATTAAACAAAACCATAGGGTAGGAGGGGTACAACTCCATACAATTCCCACCACCCAATCTCCATATCCCACCCCCTCCCCTGATAGCTTTCCCATTCTCTATCCTTCTGGGAACATGGACCCAGGGTCATTGTGGGTTGTAGAAGGTGGAAGGTCTGGCTTCTGTAACTGCTTCCCCACTGAACATGGACATTGACTGGTCGGTCCATACTCCCAGTCTGCCTCTCTTTTACCCTAGTAGGATGGGTCTGGGGAAGCAGAGCTCCAGGACACATTGGTGGGGTCTTCAGGGAAGCCTGGCCGGCATCCTGATGACATCTGGAACCTGGTGACTGAAAAGAGTTAACATACAAAGCCAAACAAATTGTTGAGCACTCATGGACCCAAAACTTGGAATAGTGGAGAGGGAGTGGTAGGGGGATACTCAATGCATACTCTAGTGTACTTCTGCTTTCAGGTAGATATTTTGCAGTAGTTTATGGATACGTGTGCACATATGCTCTCTCTCACAGAAACTGGTGTATATCTAGGTTTTGGGACTTTGTTAGAAAGTGAATCACCTGAGATGAAATTAGAGTGTACTATGAAAGGAAAGGTCTCACCCAAGTAATGAAGCTGAAAGGTTGTCATTCCACACGTGAAGTCTGTGGACACAATCTGAGGTGAAGCATGTTGAGGTGGCAATCGTTGCGTTGGTTAGCTTGTGATCAGTGGATGCAATATTATTTGATATGGATTGGGAGACACATACGGGAAAGTGGGCCCTATCCAAGGGTTCCAGGACTGGGGGATGTAGGGGCTCTATAGTGGAGATGTGAGGTTCCTGCTGTCTTAGGGTTCAAAAAGACAATCGATAGTTAATGTTATCATCACATTATTTGGTAATTGGTAAACTTTGAAAAGTTCTTTGTTAGGGTTTGCTGTACAGTACCCAGTATCTTGTATTTAGCTGTGCTATTGGATGCTTCTGATCTACTTGGTCTAGGCTTTTGAGAGAGTCTGCATATCAGTTACACAGCCTATATATTAAAAAGATACAGTTTGTGTTTTGAAAAACTTTGAGACATACAATTGATTTTCCCCCTCTCATTGATTAACTACTGATTTATCTGTCTACATTTTGCTAGGAGTGTACATAAACACCATTCCCATCACAGAAAGACTGTGACCCATCCCTCCCACCAACTCCCACCCCCCACTGGCTCAGGAAGTTGCATGTCTACCCCTCACCACAGGGTTTTTACTTTGTTGCACTACTTTAAATTTGGTGAGGTCCTGCTTTTAGTTTCCCTTTCAGATCTTCTTCCTCAACTTCTGTTGATGAGTGGGATCATCCCATACTCATCTTTATCTTTATCTTTCTGACTTAGCTCACTTAACATAATTCCTTCTTGCTCTGTCCAAGATGGGTCAGAGAAGGTGGGTTCATTGTTCTTGATAGTTGCATAGTATTCCATTTCTCTGACAATCAGTGACCTAGAGCAGTTTTTCATATGTTTGTTAGCCTTTTGGATCTCCTCTGTAGTGAATGTTTTGTTCATATCCTCTGCCCATTTTTGCATGGGGTCATTTGCTTTTTTGGTGCTAAGTTTGCTGAGTTCTTTATATATTTTGGTGATTAGTTTCTTGTCTGATGTATGGCATGTGAAGATTGTCTCCCATTCTGTGAGGGGTCTCTTTGTTGTTTAATAGTTTCTTTGGATGTGCAGAAGCTTTTCAATTTGATGTAGTCCCATTGGTTTGTTTCTGCTTTAGTCTTCCTTGCAATTGGGTTTGATTCATCAAAGATGTCCACTATTATTGTATTACTATTGATGTATTTTTGAAATTCTTTCATTAAGTGCTTGACGTATTTAGATGGTCCCTCATTGGGTGCATAGATGTTAATAATTGTTATGTCTTCTTGGCTGATTGATTCTCTAATCATTATGTAATGTCCTTGCCTATATTTTATTACTTTATTTAATTTAAAATCTATCATGTCTGAGATGTGAATGGCTGTTCCTGCCCTTTTTTGTGGTCCGTTAGCCTGTATGATAGTTTTCCATCCTTTCACTTTAAGTCTGTGTTTATCTTGTTGTGACAGATGGGATTCTTGCAAGCAGCATATGGTTGGGTTATGTTTTCTGATCCATCCCCCCACTCTGTGCCTTTTGATGGGTGAGTTTAAGCCATTGACATTTATTGATATTATGGATTTAATATATTGTAGTGCCATTGTTCAAACAAATTTTTCTTAGCTCTGATATATTGCCAGTATTATAGTGATGTTCTTGTTTATAAGAGGTCTTTTTGAACCTCTTTCAGGGCCAGTTTGGTGATGGTTGCCTCCTTTAACTGTTGTTTGTCTAAGAAGGTTTTGATCCCTCCATCTAGTTTGAATTAAAGTCTTTCAGGATATATTATCCTTGGTTGAAACCCTTTTTCATTCAGGGCTCGATAGATATCTTGCCATTCTCTTCTGGCTTTTAGAGTTTGAGTGGAGAAGTCTGCAGATAATCTTATGGGTTTTCCCTTGTATGCGACTTTTTGTTTCTCTCTTGCAACCTTTAGGATCCTTTCTTTATCCTTACTCCTTCTCATTGTGACTATGATGTGTCTTGGTGTCTTCAGGTCTGGGTTGATTCTGTTTGGTACTCTCTGGGCCTCTTGAATCTTGATTTCCTTTCTGTTATTCAGGTCTGGGAAGTTTTCTTCTATTATTTCCTCTAGAATGTTTGCTTCCCCTTCCTCTCTTTCTTCCTCTGGCAGGCCAATTATACGAATATTACTTCTTTTGAGATCATCCCATATGTCTCTGTTGTTGTTTTTGGTGTCTCTCAATCTCTTTTTAAGCTCTTTCACCTCTTTCTTCATTTTCTCTAACTCATCCTCTGTCTGACTAATTCTGTTTTCTGCTTCTGTTAGTCTGCTTTCCCTTGCCTCAGCTTCTTTCTTCATTACAGCTATTTCAGCTTTCAGTTCTCTAATTCCCTCAAGATAATCAGTATTTTCCTTGGGGGTCTCATCTGTTGTTTCCCTATTACTGCCATTCCTTTCCTCCAATGTTGTTTTCATTTCATTTCCAGAAGATGTGGTCAGAGCTCAAGCCACTAGCAGCTTCTCAGTCCGCCATCTTCCGGGATCTCCCCTGAGTACAATTTTTAAAAGTTTTTATTTATTGAAAAGAAATATTGACAAGGCCATAGGATAAGAGGGGTACAATTCCCACCACCAAAACTCTGTATACAATACCTTCCCCAGATAACTTTCCTATTCTTTATCCCTCTGGGAGCGTGGACCCAGAATCATTATGGCATGCAGAAGGTGGAAGGTATGGCTTCTGTAATTGCTTCCCCGACAAAGATGGGCGTTGACACGTGGATCCATACTCCTAGCCTGTCTCTCTTTCCCTAGTGAGGTAAGGATCTGGGAAGGCGGGACTCCAGGACACATTGGTGGGATCATCTGCCCAGTGAAGTCAGGTTGGCATCATGATAGTGTCTGGAACCTGGTGGCTGAAAAAGAGTTAAGATATAAAGCAGAACAAATTGTTGACTAATCATGAACCTAAAGACAAGAATATTGCAGATCAAGATTTGAGGTCTCCGTTTTGGAAGAAGCTATTCAGTCTATTTTCGGTATATTCCAAGGGATCCTGATGTTTTTTTAAAAGAAACTTATAGTAAGAATTGAACCAAGCTTTTAACATATAGATTAATATTAGAAAAGTAATCTTTGTACCAAACTGTTCTCTTGCAATACACATTTCTCCCTACATACTTGAATATAATTCAGATTGGCAAATAAAAGGGTAACAACATTTTCCTGACCTTTCCACACAACACCATAGTATTGTGCTACATTAAGTGATGATAACTGCATGTCATTTTAAAAAATAATAATGTTTTTTATTTATTATTGGATAGAGACAGAGAGTCATTGAGAAGAGAGGGGGAGATAGAGAGAGATAGAGAGGCACCTGCAGCCCTACTTCTCCACTTATGAAGCTTTCCCTCTGCAGGTGGGGACCAGGGACTTGAACTTGGGTCCTTGCACACTAAAGTATGTGGACTTAACCAGCTGGCTCCAACTTACTGTCATTTTTATTCAAATATGATAATGATGTCAATCTAGTAATGAGGAATGTGTTATGAATTGTAAATTAAAATTACAGTCACTGATCCACTCAATAATTCCTCTTACTCATAAGATCATGAATAGAATTTAGGAGACAGTTGCCTTGGACCAAGTGACAAAGTTAAACAGGGTCCATTTATATAACAGAATTTATGAATTCCAGTTTGTGCCAAGTAGATAGACTGAGTAGGTGACATAGTATGTCTGATTGGCAATTAAGTATTTTTTTTTTAATATTTATTTTATTTATTTATTCCCTTTTGTTGCCCTTGTTGTTTTATTGTTGTAGTTATTATTGTTGTTGTCGTTGTTGGATAGGACAGAGAGAAATGGAGAGAGGAGGGGAAGACAGAGAGGAGGAGAGAAAGATAGACACCTGCAGACCTGCTTCACCGCCTGTGAAGTGACTCCCCTGCAGGTCAGGGAGCCGGGGTTCGAACCGGGATCCTTATGCCGGTCCTTGTGCTTTGCGCCACCTGCGCTTAACCCGCTGTGCTACAGCCCGACTCCCTGCAATTAAGTATTTTTATAAATATTTTAATGTTTGTTGTTTATTGTTTCTATGCAGAACATGTGAAACACAATTGTGTCTAAGTCAGAAAACTTAGTTTTATTATTGTTATTAAGAAGCAAAATACTCAGGCATATAAATAAATCAGTGTGAAAGCAACTGAAATTATTTGCTCATATTCAGTCAATAATTGTTGCAAAAAGAAAAATAATTATCTGGGAGTGGGAGGTAGCAAAGTAGGTTAAGCACACGTGAAGCAAAGCTCAAGGACCTGCCTAAGGATCCCAGTTCAAGCCCTGGCTCCCTACCTGCAGGGGAGTTGCTTCACAAGCGGTGAAACAGGTCTGCAGGTCTCTATCTTTCTCTCTTCCTCTATGTCTTCTCCTTCTCTCTCCATTTCTCTCTGTCCTATCTAACAACGATGACAACAATAAAACAACAAGGGCAACAAAAGGGAATAAATAAATAATAAATAAATTTAAAAAAAGAAAAATAATTGTCATTATCTGGTTCATATTAGAATACTACTATTTTTCACAGTTGCCATAATCCTCCTTTTATTTTTTTTTTACCTTAGGCACCACTTAGTATCTGTTAGGAGCAGGTAAGAGTTTATATTTGTAAAGTAGAAAAGGAACCACCTTTAGTGGATCACAGTCATGCACCAGTAGACCACTCGTAGACTACATTATGTCATCATTTATATTGATTACCTTTGAAACTGAATAGTCTATGCTAAGATATATGATGTTTTTTTGTACTCACGTGTATAGGAACTGTAAAGTTAGTGATGGACAAAGCAAACACTGTCCAGTTTCAGAGACAATATATCTAAATGTAGAAAGTCATATTCTAAATGTAGAAAGTCATACTCTAAGGAAATAATCACACAAAGATGCAATTACAAAAGTATATTGATGCTTCCAAGGAAATTATACTTGAAGAATATGACTTTGTTATATTTAAAAATCAAGGTAGAGGGGAAGCAATTACAGAAGCTAGACCTTCTACCTTCTGCAACCCACAATGACCCTGGGTCCATGCTCCCAGAGGAATAGAGAATGGGAAAGCTGTCAGGGGATGGGGTGGGATATGGAGATTGGGTGGTGGGAATTGTGTGGAGTTGTACCCCTCCTACCCTATGGTTTTGTTAATTAATTCTTTCTTAAATAAAAAAGAAAAAAAATTTTTTTAAATCAAGGTAGATAGATCAGAGATCTGAGGAAGCAGTGAATAAGGAGAAAAAAAAAGCGTCCTGGGCAAACTGTGGCCTATTCAAATATTTGAATAGCAAAGGAATTTTGGAAGAGAACTTAAGTTAAGCAAGACCTGGATCATTCAGTGTCTTACAGTATGTGTACAAAATTTTATGTATCACTGCAAAATGCCCAAACTTTATAGAATAGTAAGAGAAGTATTATGTTATATATGTGTTGATAAATAACAGAGAAAAATTACATATAGGATGAGGATGAAAGTAATCTACAGTAGTCTAGTGAGAGGTTATGGTACTTGTTTTCAGAGAATGGCATGGATGGATATATTTGATGGATATATATTGATGGATATATTTTGAAAGTAACAACACACTGGCCTTTGTGATGAATCAGGATATCAAACATGATGTCCCAGTGTGAATTATTAGCAAATAGATGAATAAGAATATCACATAAGGAGATAATTACTGGAGTAAGGGCAGGTATGTTTCTTAGACATTTTCAAAATCTTTTTATTTGTTTATTATTGGACAGATATTGAGAAGGCAGGGGGATAGAGAGGGGAAGAGACAGAGAGACACCTGAAGCCCTGATCCACTACTTGTGAAACTTTCCTCCTGCAGATAGGGGCTAGGGACTTGATCCTGGGTCCTTGCACACTGTAATGTGTGTGCTTAACCTGGTGCGCCACCACCTGACCCCTCAAACATTTTTTTTTTCTACACAAAGATATGCTCAGTGAAATATGAAGTAGGCAGTTGTGTAAATGGGTATGGACTTTGAAAAATGGATCTTACTAGAGATATAAAAATGGATGTTATTAAATTTTCTATTGACAAAATTTCAAGTGACTGACATGACTGAATATACCTGAAGATAGTTTTTAAAAGTAAAAGACAACCAGCATAAAGCCTGAAAATTAGGGGCAGGGGTAGATAGCACAATGGTTATGCAAAAAAAAATTCATGCCTGAGGCTCAAAAGTCCCAGGGTCAACCCCCTGGTACCACCATAAACTAGACCTGAGCAGTGCTTTGATTTAAGAAAAAAAAAAAGTCTGAAAATTAGTCATATGAGAGTACTGAAAAAAAGCAGAGACAATGAGACAATGACTCATGGAGACAAAAATCATCACTGGTGTTCATTTCACCCACAGGCCCCCAATAACTGTTTTTTGGGTGTCATTATTAAGAGCCAGTAAGATGAGTTGGAAAAGACTTTGTGGCCATAGATATTTTACAGGTTACATTTTCATTTTGAGAATAATTTCTCTTTTGCTTTTCATTTAAGATGGATCATGACAGTCACTAACAAATGCTCAGGAACATTGACTTTTCATACTTCTGACAGAACCCTTCAAAATAACTAATGACTATTAAGTTGTCAAAAATAAAGTATTAGACTTTACTGAATAATTGAAACATGATCATTTCAATTTTTCTAGAGCTAGATAAACTTTTGTATCTGAAAATTCATTAACAATTATCAATTTTGATCACAATGTTCTGTACAATGTAAAATAGGTGTTCATGTGCATATAGTAGTTGAGTTATTTAGTAGATACTCCTAGGTAATCAGCACAGTCATGAAAATTATTTCCTGTGGAGACCAGCAATAGAGTTCACTTGGACAGTATTCTGCTTTTCTGTGTGTGTGAAAAGACTCAAGTTGTAGGAAGCTTTGATTTTTGTTGTTTTTGTTGTCTGTTTCCCTCCCCTTTACTTTATACCTCTACCTCTCCATTTTCTCATTCTCCCCCTAATCTAAAAAATTTTCCCTCTAATCTAAAAAAAAAAAAGATAATTTTATATACGATTAGCCTGATGAAAGTTTTATGTCCATTTCTGACCCTGCTCTGTATGTACAGCCATCTGTACAAACACAGTTTTCATATAAATGATAAAATTTTTTGGTTAGATGCATACAAATGCACTTGATTTTTTTATTTTTATAAAGATTTTATTTATTTATTCATGAGAAAGATAGGAAAGAGAGAAAGAAAGAACCAGACATCACTCTAGTACATGTGCTGCTGCGGATTGAACTCAGGACCTCCCACTTGAGAGTCCAGTGCTTTATCCACTGTGCCACCTCCTGGACCATGAAATATTTTATAAATACTGAAAAAATGTTTTATGCATCTTTCCTAGACAATACTCTTCCTTACCAGTTTTAAATGTGATTCAGACGAATGAAATTTTCTAAACTTTTATATTCTTCATGGCTCAGTTTAAAGATGCATAGCATGTGTGCTTTATTTTATATTGTGTTGTTCCCATATTCTTTATAACACTTTAAAATAGATAACTCATTAATCAAAGCTTGCCTTGATTTTACGATAGATATACAAGGGAAATAAGAGTAATCTATGTTACATAAAGATGCAGAGAAACAAGAAAACGGTATTAGTGAACTAAACTTTTTTTCTTAGAAGTGATTTTCTTCAATGTAAACAAGTTATGTGTTTTACTACACATCTTCATCATTCTACCCAACATATTATTTTTTATAAATGTATACATTTATTTACTATATGTACATAGTAGAAAAGAAGGTAAATTTTTACATTAAACTTTAAAAACCAATCAAGGAGAATCTTCCAGGTTAACAAGTATCTGTTGAGAGCCATCTATAGCTATAAATTCAGATAAATAAGCTTTAATGGAAACTATTCATGTGATGACCCTTCCCCAACCTATGATTATTGGCAAATAACACACAATAAATGCACATATCTATACAACTATATAGCATATAAATTAAGAAATATGAGATTTACATAATACCTGGCCTGTTCATATTAATTATTAGGGAAAATTAAACTCATGAAATCACCTAAGAACTTAACATTCCTCATTTATTATCAGGAACTTCAAGAAATAGAAATTTATGGCAGGATTCAGTGGTGATGAGGATGGATAGAAAATTATTTGGTATAAATTATTTGGTATTTGGACAATGGGGTTTTCAGTCAACAACATTTATATATGTTTCCCGTATTTGGGAGCTAATATCTTCCCAGATTTCTGGTCCTTTTTCCAGCCATGACATCGTCTCTCCAGACAATAACTGGATCTACCAGCATATCAGATTTCAGGCTCAGGGAAAAAAAAAAAACAGTATAGCCACAGGACCATTGGAATATAACTAAAATATGCCTACTATCTACAAAACAGAGACCCCCAACTCTTCATCTGTACTACTCCAACCTTTAGGTTCATGATTAGTCAACAATTTGTTTGGCTTTATATGTTAACTCTCTTTTGAGCCACCAGGTTCCAGATGCTAGCATGATGCCAACTAGACTTCCCTGGACAGAAGACTCCACCAGTGTGTCCTGGATCTCTGATTCCCCAAAACACCACCCCACTAGGGAAAGAGAGAGGCAGGCTGGGAGTATGGATTGACCTGTCAATGCCCATGTTTGGCGGGGAAGCAATTACAGAAGCCAGACCTTTCACCTTCTGCATCCCACAGAGACCTTGGGTCCATACTCCCAGAGAGTTAAAGAATAGGAAAGCTATCAAGGGAGAGGATGGCATACAGAGCTCTGGGAATTGTGTGGAGTTGTACCCCTCTTATCCTATGGTTTTGACAGTGTTTCCTTTTTATAAAAAAAAATAATAAAGTTAAATGACAATGAGCATATGGTCAAGGAATAAATTTTCAAATTAAACTAAAGATGACTATTTTTAAAAATACAGAAATAGTTTTATTCAGGTTTCTCATAATCATTGCATTTGAATTTGTCCTAGACAAAATAAAGTGGCACTATAAGATGCCATGAGCTGTAAAAATGAAATTAAGTTGTTAATCTTTCTATTTTGTTTTTCCTATCTCTAAACTTCACTATTCAAACAGTTTAATAACATTGTTCAAGATTAAATTTCAGCTTAAGTACTGAATGAATATTGTGAACTGTCCTGTTATAGACCAAACTTGGAAGCCACCCAGATGCCCGAGGACAGATGAATAGCTAAGAAAGTTGTGATATATATATATATATATACTATGTAGCTATGTAGTATAATACTAGCTATGTAGTATAATACTATGTATAATATACTATATATACTATGTAGCCGTTAAAAATGATGAGGCCATATCCTTTTGCGTTATCATGGTCAGAGTTAGAACACATCAAACTGAATGAGACAAACCAGAAAGAGAAAGAATAATACCAAAGTATTTCACTTATAAATAAAGGAGAGTAAGGAAGGACTTGAGGTGAAACTTGAACTGGGTGTGGCTTATTGTATCAGAGCAAAGGATGAAAGGATGATGGGGTACTGTTGTGTCTCCTAGATGCCGTCCAAGGGTAGATGAGAGGTTGTGCCTATGTGTTAAAGACTATATTGTAAACCACTAATCCTCACTAATTTTTCTTTAAATTTTTTATCTTTATTTATTTACTAGATAGGGATAGCCAGAAATTGAGAAGGAAGGCGGTGATAGGAAGGAAGAGAGACAGAGAGAGACACCTGCAGCATTGCTTCACCACTTGCAAAGCTTTCTCCTTGCAGATGGGGACTTGGGTCTCAAACCTGGGTCCTTGCACACGGTGACATGTATGCTCAACCAGGTGTGCCACCACTCAGCCTCAATATTTTTATTTTATTTTATTTCATTTTTAAAACCCTTTATTTATTCCCTTTTGTTGCCCTGTTTTATTGTTGTAGTTATTACTGATGTCCTTGTTGGATAGGACAGAGAGAAATGGAGAGAGGAGGGGAAGACAGGGGGAGAGAAAGATAGACACCTGCAGACCTGACTCACAGCTTGTGAAGCGACTCCCCTGCAGGTGGGGAGCCCGGGGCTTGAACCTGTATCCTTATGCCAGTCCTTGTGCTTTGCGCCACCTGCGCTTAACCCGCTGCGCTAATGCCCGACTCCCTCCCTATATTTTTTTAAAGTACTAACTGAATAACACTTAAATTAATAAATAGAAGTAGGATACATTTTCCCATCATAGTGATGGGTTAAATGAATTTTTAACATGTTCTGGAAGTCAAAAAAAAATTAAAACTCCTTAAACTGAAACCTGTGCTTTTCAAGTAAAGTGTTTCATATACTCAGTACTTAAAGTGTATTATCCAAGGCTAAAACTAAATATAAATAGGTAGTATCACCTTATTCCCCATTACTGTAATGATAAAAGTTATTTGATTCTTAATACCTTGTAAAATAGATAAGTTAAAGACTTTCTGGGTCAACAAAATATTTCATCTAAGTAGTGTACTGCTTGCAATGTATGAGACCCAGGTTTAAGCTTGGTCCCTACTGCACTGGCACTGGAGTCTCTTACACACTCTCTCAATCCCTCTGTCTTCTCTGTCCAAAGAAAAATTCTATTTTCAGTTATATGTTCCATAAAACTAAACTCTGTTCAAGCAGTTGGAGAAATTTCTGAGAATATTTATAGATTTCCCAATGATTCAGTTTGAATTTTCATTCTTCTTATAATTACTATGTAAGTGTTCTGTAAACTGCAAAGTATTATGCAAATATTAGCTACTATTATTAGTTAGGCTCTTCCAAAAGACATCTTCTAAATAAAGATGGAAATACATGTGCTCAGCAAGTAATGTAGTCTATATTTTTTTCCATATTGGGAGTTCATTAATATTCACGTACTTCCCTCAGTCACTAATACAGTCTAGTCTGTAACTTGCTGCTTTGCACAATTTTAAGGAGATTAAACAAAATCTGTCAGTTTCAACATCTAGTTGCAAACATCCATAATTTTTTGACTCTCTAAAGTCTTTGCTAAAGAAAAGTATTCATTTTATAATTGAGGGAGTAAGAGACAGGTTAAAAATACAATTACATTTCTTCTATGAACATAATTTCCGTATACATTTGTGCTTTATTTTTATTGTTCTGGACTACAAATTTAAATTGCAATTAATTACCTGGATATATACTGAGTATACAAATTGTGGTATTCATATTATAAAGACAAAGTTTAGATATAAATATGCCTAAAAGAATAAGAACAGGCTGAAACACTATGCCTGTGAAGGTACTTATTTCCCAGAATATCTTCAGAAAATAAAATTTTAGTTTAAGAAACAGTGTAATGTATAGACATATGTCACTATTTTTCTTATTGCCAGTAAACATACTGTTTCATTTTTTTAAAGATTTATTTGTTGGATTATAGGGGGAAAAACTAACATTTGCAGGTAGATCCATGGGTCATAGGTACAATGTGAGACTTTAGAAAAAAAGAAATAAGAAAAACCTTAACATTTGCACAAGTAAAACTGTAAATGATCCTGAGATAGAGAGGAAGAGGGACAGAGAGACACCTGCCGTACTACTTCACCACTTGAAAAACTTTTCCCTAGCAGTTGGGGATCAGGGAACTTGGGTCCTTGCACACTGTAACGTGTACACTCAACCAGGTGTACCACTGCTTGGCCCCAGGTTAATTTTTTTTTTTTAAGGTTGATGCACAAGCCAGCAAGATATTTTACCTGGGTGCTTGATTTGTCATGCACAGAACCTAGGTTTGAACCTATACCCATCACATCGGAGGAAAATTTGACCCTTCCCACTCTTTCTGTTTCTCCCTTTCTATCTGAAAAGGTAGACCCAAAGCAGTGAAACTTGGCTAATGAAATTAAAAAAAAAAAGTGTTGAGGGGCAATTTGGGGTGGGTAGTAGAGGGGAGGGAGCGTTGATATATACCTGCTTTAAGTAAAGGGAAAATTGATTGTAACATACAAAATAAAATGCATGCAAAACAATAAATGTTTTAATTTGTGAAACGACTATTAGCAAAGGTAGAAATATAAATCAGTTATCAAATATATGCTCTATCAATAGAGGATATTTCACTAGATTTTACTGTGTTTTACCAGTTACTGTCACAATGTATTATGTGAAATGAGCAAATGTTTATGTTTAAATTTAGTTATTCTGTTTTCTTTTGGTGATTTTAACAGCAAATATCTCACTGTATGTCCTGATATATATTATTATTATTATTTTTACAATTGATGATATTCTGTTAACAGTTGCCTGGAAAATATCATTAGGTTGCAAGCCAATCCTAATTACTTTTAAACTTCTGTACCTTTTTCTTATTTATTTATTTACTTAGCCAGCAACATTTTTGCTGGAGTTTCGTGCCTACACAATTCCACTGCTCCTCATGGGTGCTTTTATCATAACAAAATGATAATAAAAACATATCAAAGTAAAATTAAGGCATGCAAAGAGACAATAAGTAAACCATATCCCACCATATCACCAACTGAAAATGACTTCTAAGGTCAGAACACAAGAAACAAGGTGCAGAGTGGATGGAGAAAGGGTTGGAGAGAATCAATGCCTTGCATCTAGATTTTCTTTTAAGAGCTAGTCATTAAATGATTTTTAGAAAGGAAGAAAATGTTTTTTTTTTTAAATATCTCTCTAGCTAATATATAACAAATGGATTGAACGTTTTTAGGGATGGCAATTAGAACAGTAAGAGGCTTCTTAATCCATTGAAAAAGGATAAATGGTTGGTTGGAGTCTGCAGCAGTGGAGACGGAGAAAAGTGGATGGATTCAAGCCATAGTTGGACATTGGATAACTGGATATTGTTGTCAATTTTTTTTTGTGAGGAAAATGTGAGGTTAAAAAAATAGTATAATGTGGTCCAGGAGGTGACGCAGTACTAAGGCTTTGGACTCTCAAGCATGATGTCCCGAGTTCAATCCCAGTCAGCACATGTGCCAGAGTGATGTTTGGTTCTTTCTCTCTCCTCCTATCTTTCTCATAAATAAACAAAATCTTTTTAAAAATAGGATAGTTTAATTGTCTTAATGCTATCTGACTGGCAAAGTGGCACTGAGCATTTAGTAACCTGGACCAGCCTTAGTGGGTGTTTTGGAAATTATGAAAATCCTTTAGAAGGATTCTGGCTTCACTGGATGCCAAATACATTTTCTGACATTCACTTTTCAAAAGTAATTAATATGAAAACATAGAATAACATATATCTTAAATGTCAGCTATAGAAAATGGAGAAATGATTTATTGGTTGTGTGGTTCTCACAGTTTAATAAATAGTGAAAGAAAGATCATTATGCAAAGCACTACTAGTTCACATTTTATTTGAAGGCTGCATTAAATACATTTCATAACTGTAAAGCAACTACATTTCCAAGTCAATATGGACCTCTTATGCCTATGTAGAGGACTCCTTAAGGTCCTCTAGAAAACAATGACCTTGGGTCCATACTCCCAGAGGGTTAAAGAAATGGAAAACTTTCAGGGGAGGGGATGGGATACAGAGTTCTGGTAGTGGGAACTGTGTGCAATTGTACCCCTCTTATCCTATGGTTTTGTCAATGTTTATTCTTTATAAATAAAAAAAAGAAAGAAAACATATGGAAGATGCTCATATTCTCATTCTGCACCTTGTTTCCTGTGTTCTGACTTTGAAATCATTGTCAGTGGCATATACAAGTTTTAATTTCTTGTTGATTTCTCCTTTTTTCAAATGTCCTTTGATCCACATGCCCCAAGAAAATGCAACCAACAGTGATATGCAAAGTAATGGAAAAAGAGTCAGAATCGAATCAAACAATACTTTCAAATAAAGGTTAGCTTTTGAACAAGCACAGAGGCATTTGTGACATCAAGTTGAGATTAAAAAAGAAGAAAAAGATGAATATGGGATGATTTCACTCATGGACATATTTGAGAAATAAGAATAGAAAGGGGAAACAAAGTAGAACTTGGACTAGGTTTGGTGTATTGCACCAAAGTAAAGGACTCAGATGGGGTGAGGGTGGGTGGGTTCAGATTCTGGTGGGTGATGGTGGAGAAAAACCTAGACTGGGGCTGAGAGTATTTTGCAAAAAAAACTGAGAATTTTTATACATGCACCAACAACTGTATTTACTATAAGACATTAATAACCCCCCTAAATAAATAGAAGAAAATAAAAGGAAACAAAATGATGAGTCAATTTTTAAAAAAGTGAATATTATATTTAGATAATAAGCATTTTTCTTTACCTGATACATGAGTGATTTAAGGAAAAAATGCCTGTAGATATTAATGACAGTTAATACCAACAGACACTATATATATATATATTTCTCCTACTAGGGATATTACTAGGGCTCAGTACCTGCAACAGAAATCCATTTCTCTCAATAGCTATTTTTTCCTTTTTTTTTTTTTTTTTTTATTTGATGGGCAAGAAAGAAATTGAGATGAGAGGGGGTAATAGGGAAAGAGAAAGACAGACACCGGCAGGGCAGAACTGTTTCACTCTGCTTGTATCTTCCCCTGACCTCCACCCTACAGGTGGGGAGTTGGGGTTCGAACCTGGGTCCCTGAGCATGGTAACATGTGTTCTCAACAGAGTGTGCCACCACCAGGACCTCAACACTAACATAATTTTAAGAATTTGGCTTGATGCTATATGCAATTAAAACTCTAAAGTTTCATGTACAAAAGATAATATTTTTGAAAGTATCTTCAGTGCTTACTGGTTTGAAAGAATATTGATACATTTATAAACATTGGTTTTCTAACATAGACATTTTCAGGCCTGGAAGCTGGTGCAGTGGATAAAGTGCTGGGCTCTCAAACATGAGGACCTGGGTTTGATCCCTGCATTGCATACAGTGGAGTGATGTCCTGCTCTTCTCTGTGATGTCCTGGAGACATTTTCAGTCTTCTAATTTTTGTTGTTGTAACCATAACCTTCTAAAAATTCTTTTCACTTATATGTTTCTCTTGTTTCACATTATTTTTCTCTATTTGCTTCTCACGTAAGAACTGTATGATAAAAAATACAGATAAGCTATAACTCTACATTGTTGAATACACAGATGATAAATCAAAATGAATAAAGGATAAACTGACTTTTATTTTTAAACTAGCATCTATAACATTCTTTTCTTTAAGTTTATATATTTTTATTTATTTATTTATTCCCTTTTGTTGCCCTTGTTTTATTGTTGTAGTTATTGATGTTATTATTGGATAGGACAGAGAGAAATGTAGAGAGGAGGGGAAGACAGAGAGAGGGAGAGAAGGATAGACACCTGCAGACCTGCTTCACTGTTTATGAAGCGACTCCCCTGCAGATGGGGAGTCAGGGGTTCGATCCGTATCCTATACTGGTCCTTGTGCTTTGCCCCATCTGCACTTAACTTGCTGCACTATTGCCTGACTCCCCTATAAAATTCTTAAGTGAATTAAGTGAATTAAAACAACATATAGGGAGCACAGAGAATAAGTAAGAGTATAATCAGTATATTTACTGGATAAAGAGAAATGAAAATAATATTTGTAGTCAGTTGGGAAGATTATTTTAAAAGTAAAAAGTAAAGAATTTAAATACTATAAAAGAGGTGTGAGAAGGTGGTTTTTTAATGTAATTAAGAAGTCCATTTTAATATTTTCTTCTATTTGCTCTCAACTCCTGACTGAATACTTCTATGTATCCAACATTCATGTATCATGAATTTTCTCATATCTTTGAGTTTCTGATATGTTATTTCCAACTCTGATCTCCATCTAGAAGGTCCAGATAAATTTTTGTACCATAACTTAGAACCATTTAGAAACAACCTGAGGTCTAGAATCCCATATTTTTCTCTTTTATAACCTTTATTGTTTGGAAATAAGCCCTAAGGCAGAGGGAGGAACAAAAGCATGAATAGATTACTGATAAAATCAGGGTCACACAAGCATTTGTTCAGAAGTCTACTATTTAATAAAGAACAACAGAAAGTCATATTGCAAAGTGGTTAAATTTTTCTGTTTGGTAGTAGATGAAAGGAATAGTATAATAAAATTCTCCTGATGTGTTAAAAAAACTCCTTTGGAAGAGCATTATAATGATACTTTATATATATTTAATAACCATTTTAATCCCCCAATATACGTTTGTTCTTATGTACCAGCTTGTACACAGCATGTTATTTGAATACAGCATATTCACTTATCTTAGTTGAATGATGCATTTGATTATTGTTCACCTTTTTTAGCTGCCCTGAGAATAGAAAATATGCTAATGGTTGAAATGTTATATTTTCAAATAGACCAACACATATATGCTCTAGTAGACTGCATATAAATTATGGTGAGAAATTTTATGTTATATGAATTTCATAATTCATTTGGGAGACCTTCAGAGATGGCATATGAAATAATCATAAATGTGTTATTAAGTAGTATAAATTACTGTGGTTTATGCTAAATAGAACCTGGTGCTGACTGAAAATATATCTATTGATTTCTATTAAGGCTTTAGTTGTTTTAATGGAAAATGAGTGGGTTTTGGAGCAAAAAGGCTTAGCCTGACACTGTGACTTATTAACTATGTAGCATTTGGCTTTGAGCCTTTATTTCTTCAGCTATTTAGTAATGAAAAAACAGGACTTAAAGTACAAAATATTTATAAGGATTAGAGATAATAATTCTTTGAATGATCTCTGACAAATATCCCATAAGTATTAAATAATCGCTTGCTATTTTAGTTTATTTTCTGTATTTCTAAGGGACAACTTTTTTTTACATAGACTAAATTGCTTCAACTTGGCAGTACCTAAAATTCATCTGTTACAGAATTATCTGGTTAAGAGGTATGGGAGCTTCTTCAGTGGGTGCATTCATTGTGAATCTGGTAACTTTGTAGGGTTTGCACCAATTGCAGACTTCCTAAGATACTTAACTCCAAAGACTCAGTCTTCATTTATCCATAGAGATCTGATAAATATTAGTACATCATTAAATAGTTACCAGTGCAAAATAACTGAAGGGGTAATAAACAGGGGATATTGTATGACAGAAAATTCTATTTCCGGAGAGATTATGTACTCAGTAGACTCCCTTGACCAGTCTCCAGATGGGAAAATTAAGTCAAAGCATGGCCAACAAAACTATGTTGTTTATCTATATAAAGTGTGTGTGTGTGTGTGTGTGTAATGTGCTTTTGCTTTGAAGCTTTGAATAACAATGCTGGGTCTATGGGATAGTCCAAACTAGGTAGATAATTCAACAGTAAATGGTTTAGCAAATGAAAAAGAAGAGAGGAGCAAGGGGAGAAGAAAAAGAAAGAAAGGAAGAGGGGAAGTGGGTAGGATAGGAGGAGAGGAAAGGAGGAAGGGGAAGGGGAGGGAGTAATTTTATGATGACTGAATGTAGGTCCCTAAGTTTACAGGCATACCAGGAAAAGAGTGCAGTTATTTTATTTTTACTTGCTCATTTATTATTAATTAATTAACTAATTTTTAAATCAGAGCTCTGCTCAGCTCAAGACCCTGTTCCTCATTTGCAGGGGAGAAATCTCATGTGCACTGGAGCAGTGCTGCTGTAGCTGTCTCTCTTTCCCTCTTTATCTCTCTGTCTGTATCAGAAATAAAGAAAAACAAAATACACTGATCCTTAGTGTTAATCCTGTTGTCCAAAAAAGCTTAGCAAAATGAACAAACAAGCAATAAAACATAGGGCTTGAAAATCTAATATTCATCTACTATACATTTGTGCTTGATCTGTAAAAACCAAAAAGTCTTTATCAGTATATTCTAAGAATTAATTTATTCAGTTGATAAATGTTTATCAGATAAAATCTGCCCCACTTTAGAAAGTCCTCAACATGTTTTTTTGTGTTATCTTTTCTCCAAACTTGAAAAGGCAAAAAATGCAATTATATAATCCCATCATTAACTCTTTGTCAAAACCATCCTTATGGTAGTATAAATAGGTTAAGAATATATTTACATAAAGGTATTGAGGGAAAAATAGACTTAACTATCATAGTTTAATTGCCCATTGACACAACTAGTCAAGTGGGCTTAACTAATGTGTAATGATCTGTATATTAAAAGTCCAAATTATAATACATCGATTTCACAATGTGAGCAAGGGTACTAATATCTGCCATCCTCTTTGTCTGTGATCAACAGAATTTAGTTCACCCTGGTTTCCCTCATTCATGTGAGATGATTCACAGGAGTCTTCTGGGCAAAAAAGTCCCTTGATTATATCCCATGCCAATTTCTTAAGTGCATCCCCCACTCACTTCATAGTGACACTCAAATATCTGTTAAATATAGCTCTCTATGCCTCTGTCATCTTTCCCCACATCTTTTGAGGAAAAGAATTAACCCTCATTGTTGAAGATTATTTTTCAGTGTTTGTGTTTCAAACAGTCTTGAAAAATAGATTGCATCTCTCTCTGAGCTCAGAATGACTTGTCTCCTACCCAGGGTAACAATGGTAATATGGAAAAGATGATGATTATCATGAGACCCTTTATAATAATAGGGATTGCCTAAGCTCAGAATTTCTCAACTATTTGCAACACCTAGGTGTAGCATTCACCTGAACCTAACTCCATATCTCCCTCATGGGAGTACAAGAGAAACAGACATGAACATGATATTTATGCTTCTGCTCCATTACATGTTACTATTACTTTGACTCTGATCAGGGGTCCATGTTATGTGCATTGATGTTATAATGACAATCTGGAAATGGACATAACTTAATTAACATAGGCTATTAATTAGCATAGCCACATTTGTGAGAACATTAATAAGTAGACATGCATGAGACAAGACTAGATAAAAGTCTAACTGCTATGAGAGGACAAAACAAAATTAAAATTAACAGGTGACTCAGACAATGTACCTTGTAAACCAGTATAAATACAGAAGCTGAATCAAGCCAATCCAAGGTGCTTTTGGACTCCATGCAATTGGATCTTTAAAGCTTTCTCCAGATGTTGACAATTGCTGCCAAAGACCTTCATCCTAGAGGAGCTGTTGTTACATAAGGAAATTCAGGGCCTCAAACAGAAAATTCTGCAGCTTTACTTTTGTCATTATTGTCAGTATGCAAAGCTCATTTTAATGTTTTATAACTACAACAAGAAAGCAACAAGGGCAACAAAAGGGAATAAATGAATGAATAAATTTAAAGAAATTCTCCTTTACACTGCCATTTGAATTTATTGTATGCTAATATTCTTCAAATGTGTTATCATCTTGAATTTTCTACCAGATCTGAATCACATATATGTGTGTTTTGGCAGTAGTTAAAACAACTGATGCAAGTGAACTTTTATCTTGAAAAGTAGTGTAAAACCTCAAACCTTTCAGAGTGCATTTCAATTTCTAAATTTTTCTAGCCAGTTCCTTCTTCCAAGAAATTATACATTAATAATATAATTATTTTAAAAGATTGAGGTATGGATACAAATGACAAACATTTAAATGTTAGGGATTTCTCTATTAACAGGAGAAAATAAAATTTTCTTGAACTCAAATATTGTCTACAAATTATACCTCTCTACTTCCCCTAGGACCTTATACTAAGTGAAAGAAATCAAATACAAAATGTCACATACTATAATATCCATTTACAAAAAATAATGAGAAAAAGTAAATTCACAGAGACAGAATGCAAATTGAAGGCTCTGGGGAGTGAAGGTTAAGGGGCAGTGAGAATGGGGGAATAAAAAAGTTTATTATTGTATTGTGGGGTTAATGGTTTACAATACAATTGTTAACACATGGGTGAAATTTCTCAACTTGACAGTGCAGGTGTCTGCAACAAGCTATCACCCCTAACTTAGGTCCTTTTTTCTTTGTCATGCACCAGGACCTCAAAGCCCCCTTTCTGCAGTCTGTTTCACCATCCTCCTTCCCCAGAGTCCTTTGCTCTGGTGGGATACACCAAACCAGTCCAGGTTTTACTTTGTGTTTCACTTTCTGTTCTTATTTCTTAAGCGCTGCCCATGAGTGAAATCATCCATATTCCTCCTCCTTCTCTTTCTGGCTTATCTCATTTAGCATGAAACCTTCAAGTTCCAACTATGATAAGATAAAGAAGGTGACTTCATCATTTTTAATAGCTAATTATCTGTTGTTTGACACCTATTTTTTTTTTTTTTTTACTAGAGCACTATTCAGCTCTGGCTTATGATGGTAAGGAGGATTGAAACTGGGCCTTTGGAGCCTCAGGCTTGAGAGTCTGTTTGCATACCTATTATGCTATCTACCCTCCTGCCCTGTTTGACACTTAACTTACTTCCAAGTTTGGGCTAATACAATATTTCCCCTGGAGATATAAAAATACAAATAGATACCCTGGAGAGGAATTGCTGACTCATAGGTTAAGTCCATTTCTAGCATTCTTAAAGTTCTCCAGATTGCTCACCACAGGGAGCTGGAGGGATGTAAACCGAATATTCACTAAAGAACAGATCGAAAATGCCAACAGGTATATGAAAAAAACTGTTTAAAGTCACTGATTATCAGACAAATGCAGCTAAAGATAGCAGTGATACACCACTTCACTCCTGTGATAATGCCTTGCATCAAAAATGACAGTAACAATAAATGTAGTGGTTGCATGGGGTAAAGGAACCCTTCTACACTGCTGATGGGAAATACAATCTAAATGTATAATTGTTTCTGTTTAGGATGATAACAATGTCTTGGAACTAAACTGAAGTGATAATTGTATAATACTACCAATATGCAAAATGTCACACATTTATTTCCCCAAAGATTACTTTGTTAAGGGGAAATACTGATTGACCAGGATGTTATCACAAGTATACAGTTGTACATCTCCCCATGATAGGTTGTCAGTACACCACACCTTACATCAGCCTGTCCTCTCCCTCCATATCAGGACATTGAGTGTTGATTACATTTAAAAACTACTTTGGATACATATCAAATAAAGCACACTCTAAATCAAAACTAAATAGTTCACTGTATGACATATGAAATTTACCTTTATAGACTACTAAAAGCTTGACAGTTGTCCTTAAAATTGCACATTATGACCAAGTAAAATACTCATTAGAGTATGCACTGCACGTAAGTTATAATTATTTTTACAAATTAAGTATAGTTTTGATGTTACTTTTGTCTTATAAAATGTTTATTTATATTAAAGACAACAGTTTGTCTACCCAGCATTCAATAAAAATCCATAATCACATCTGTGCTAAGGAAGGAGGATTTATGTAAAATGGAAATGACATTGTACAGTCCTGGGAGGTGATATAAGGAGCAGGATCACCTTCCTCCTACTGTCCCCACCTTTGTTTGTTTTTATAGAGAAAGAGAGAAACAGTTGAGGTGTAGGAGAGAGAGATATTACAGCACCAATTTTCTTTCAATGCTTTGTGTAATAGACTTTAGTGTGGGTCACACATGGCAAAGCAGTGCACTATTACCCAAGTCAGCTATTTTCATAGTCCCCTTCTTACCACTTTTTAAAAAATATATATTTATCTATTCCCTTTTTTGTTGCCCTTGTTTTTTTTTTATTGTTGTAGTTATTATTGTTGTTGTTCTTGATGTCCTCGTTGTTGGATGGATAGGACAAGGAGAAATGGAGAAAGGAGGGGAAAACAGAGAGGGGGAGAGAAAGACACCTGTAGACCCGCTTCACCGCCTGTGAAGTGACTCCCCTGCAGTTGGGGAGCCAGGGGCTGGAACCAGGATCCTCATGCCAGTCCTTGCTTTGCACCATGTGCGCTTAACCAGCTGCACCACAGCCCGACTCCGTTACCACTTTTTTAAGGATTCTCAGATTTCTGGGTTTCAGCTATTTGTTGTTATGCAGTCTCTTCTCATGTACACCACCTTCCATTATTTTCTGGATTTGAAGGTTGGGTTGGAATTACCAGTTTTTAGGTCCAACGCCTGGGAGGGCTTAAATCTCTTACAGATTCCAGAATTCAAACATAGTTTAAATTTACAACCTTTTAGCAAAACATAAAAATGTCATGACTTATATTTCCTTATGGTTATACCATTCTATGGGAAAAGTGCAATGTGAAACAAGATTTTCATATCCATCAGAGTAAATATTTAACTGCTAGAGTAAATGTTTTGGAGCATCTATTTTTTTTTTATCTGATAGGACATATATTTCAATTACATTCTAAATTTTATCTTACACATCTACTTAGTCTGTTCTAAAGATAAAATTATTAAAGCTATCTTTTTTCAAAAAATTAAATATTTAAATTATTTAAATACTCTTTCAGGACATGTAATTAAGACTCAAACTCTTTGTACTGATGACAGACTTTTCAAGACACAGCAATTATATTTTTAAAATATTTCAATTTCTGATTTAGAATATTTGAAATTGTTGTCCCATAAGATATTCTGCTTCTTGAAAGGAGAGTTTCTATCAAAGGTTTGCAGATTCTGCCCCCTTAACCTTTACAGTGGCACTTTCTAATGAAGAAAATAACCTTTATCTGTCTTATTCAGGCACAATTGAGGGGCCAGAAGTTCATTTTTGGTATAGTCACAAAGGATAATGGATATCACTGATAGCCTTTGATAATTATATGACATTAATGCAGATGATGAAATATTAAGAACTGTTATGCTATTTATTAAGTTGTCTGTCATATCTCACTTTTACAGTTCTTCTTAATGTTAAAGATTGTTTTTGTCTTATTTTGTGTATTCCTTACTTATCTGAGAATATTTTAACACTAAGTTCATATTTTCCTCTAAATTCATATTTTCCTTACTATTCAAAAAGATGCATCAAGGACTTTTCTTCAGTGTCTATTCTGATTACACATTATTTGAGTCTGTATTTTTCTTCATCAAATACAAAAATCATTGTAAATATGAAGTAAGGCTTAGGTCAGTTATTTTTTCTGCATGATCAATGAGAAAAACTTTGGATTCTGAAACTAAATTCATATGAATATATCTTGAATCATCCAACACTCTGTGGGCGGTATTTGCAAGTATATATTGTGTATCAGAAAAAGTTGATATGAAGAAATATAACAGGGACTGGATGGTGGCACGTCTGGTAGCGCTCACATGTTATAGTGCACAAGGACCTAGATTCCAGCGTCCTGGTCTCCACCTGTAGGGTGCAAGCTTTGTGAGTGGTGAAGTGGTCTTGCAGGTTTCTCTCCATTTCTCTCCCTTTCTACATCCTCCTTCCTCTCGATTTCTGGCTGTCTCTAGCCAATAAGTAAATAAAATATTTAAATAATAATTATTATTATTATGAAGTATAGCATTAAAATGCAGAAATCGAGGAATTCAGAAAATGACATCTAATATTAAAAATCATCTTTTGATTCCCAAGAAAGTAAATTCCTTAATATTTTCCAAATTATAAAGAAAACTAGCAGAGATGTTCACAACAGATGGATTAGTTCTGTTTATCTTTCATGTGCAGAAATTTTCACCACAGAAAGAATTTAAGAGACAAGACTCCCACCCTCTTTGAGCTTTAGATAAAACGAAGAGAGAGATGCTTCATAATAGGTTTTCTGATCTATTATATCATTTATTTAATTAAGCAATTTATTAATTAAATCTTAATATAAGAGGATTGAGTTTATTTGAAAGCAAATTATAGGGTATGGTAAGATGGGATTCTGGGGTTCTAATTTATGTTACAAAAATCTGAGAAGTTCTTGCTGAGAAAATAGTTAAGCACTTACAGAAATGGTGAAAAGACTGAGTGGAGAATGTGGGTAGAGCATAGACAACAGAAGTGAGATTATTAGGAACAGAACTCTGGTAAGGGCAAGAGTGGTTGCTACCCAGAGGCTCTTTTTGAGGAAATGATAGAGTATTATCTACAGTGAACATGAAAAATAAAATGTAGACTCAAATAATACACTCTCAGCTTATATGGATTGTAGTGAGATACACAAGTATAGGTATATGGAAGCTTAGAAAGTTATAAGTTTCTGGCTGAGGTTATAAATCAACATGCCAATGTCCAGGCCGAGTGGAGAAGCAGTTGCAGAACCCAGAACTCCCATCATCTACACCCCAAAAAGATTTTTTGATTCATATTTCCAAAGAAAGAAGTGATAGGGAAATATGACTAGAGTGCTCTGCACCTCAAAGAGGTTGCCACCAGGAGTCTTGTTTTTATATTATCATTGAAAGGGAGGTGATTCTGAAAAACACCAGAGGAAGTCAAGAACTGTTTCTCTTATCTGAAAGAAAAGAGGAAAAAGAAAGGACACTTGGAAGTAATGATAGGTATGGATATATATATATATATATATATATATATATATATATATTATATATATAAAAAGGAAGTGAAGGCAGAACTGTAGAAAAACTGGGCAAGAAATATGTGCACAGGGGCCAGGTGGTGGCGCACTTGATTAAGTGCACACACTAAGTGCTCATGGACCCCCTGCTCCCACCTGCAGGGGGAAAACTTCATGAGTGGTGAAGTAGAGATGCAGTTGTCTCTTTGTCTCTTTATATCTCCCTCCCCTCTCAATTTCGGTCTGTCTCTGCCCATTAATAAATTAAATTTAAAAAGAAATATATATAAATATAGATATATAGTGATAGTTATAAAGTCAATCCATATCCGTGGTCTTGGGAGAACTACAGTGGAGGGGATGAGGACACAGATCTCTGGTGGTTGGAATGCTGTGGAACTATGTATCCATATTATGTTATAATCTTGTAAATTAATATTAAGTCACTAATCAAAAAGAAAAAGAAATTTCTATTCTTTTTTTTTAAATATTTATTTTATTTATTCCCTTTTGTTGCCCTTGTTGTTTTATTGTTGTAGTTATTATTGTTGTTGTCGTTGTTGGATAGGACAGAGAGAAATGGAGAGAGGAGGGGAAGACAGAGAGGAGGCGAGAAAGATAGACACCTGCAGACCTGCTTCACCGCCTGTGAAGCGACTCCCCTGCAGGTGGGGAGCCGGGGTTCGAACTGGGATCCTTATGCCAGTCCTTGTGCTTTGCGCCACCTGCGCTTGACCCGCTGTGCTACAGCCCGACTCCCAAATTTCTATTCTTTTGAAAACCTCATTTTAGTGTTTATAGGTCTATCTTTAAATCACTAAAGTTTGACATAAATGCACAGATTCCAATTGGCAGTATCAGTACCAAAGCTACTCATCACAGTCTTGTTAGCTGTGCTTTTAAAGTGACTAAAATTTCCTTATTTAAAAAAATACTTTGTAAGTTTTATGGATTTTGGGAAAACTAAGAGTCTCATATGAAAGATTATAGTATAAAGTTGACCTTTTGTGGATGCCATAAAGAAAGGAGAGGTAGTGCTGCACAAACACCCTTGAACTAAATTATCAATTAACAAGTCACCCATTAACAATTACCTAAACTCTGTTTGGAGGTCAGTTGCAATCCAATGAAACACAAATATCATTTCTAGTACTTAATATGAAATGAAAATATATAGAGATAGCACGGAAAACCAGAAAGGGCTCTGAATCAAAGGAAACAAATGCTTGTTTTCTTTAATTCTGTTTGGATTCTCAGGAACACTAGTTAAACCCTGGTTTCTAGCTCTAACATATGGAGGAGTTTCAAATCAGGGATGCATTCCTATTCTTAGAAATAAATGGTGATTACAAGCAGACATGAAGTTACCTTCATTGTTCAAGGAGACTGAAGGGCAAAATGTTAAAAAGAATACATGCTGAAAGCTTTGCAGACTAATTTATTATTTTTAAATGGTTTCATTAGTCACAGACTTGAGCATATTATTTACACTTGAATAAACTTGCCCTTTTAAAATTGTGGAGGGAATTAAATTCAAGGGACTTTATTGTATAAAGCAAAATTTCCTTTTAGCAAAATCATTTTTTCCATCTAAAGATTATATGTAGTGTGTCTGTCTTTTTATTTGGAATTCAGATAATTCAATGATAATAACAATGATGATAATAATAATACCTCTTACATTTACTAAGTTGAAGCAGATGGAAATAGAAAACCCAAGCTGCTATTCAGCATATAATCACTATGCAAATATTCCAACAGCTTGTATGATTTTTCAAACTATTATCTCAAGAGCAACAAACCATTAGATTGAAAAGTTGAGAAAGAACGATAAAGATACGTTATGCTTACAGCATTTGGGACCATTTATAGCCAGTTTAACAATGATTAAAATGAATTCACTATCTATGAAGGATACAAGTAAGAAAACAAAGGGTTGGAGATTATGTTTAGGAACATTTTCTTTTTTATTTATTTTTTTAATTTTTTAAAAAATTTTTTATTTAAGAAAGGATTAGTAAACAAAAACATAAGGTAGAAGGGGTACAACTCCACACAATTCCCACCACCCAATCCCCATAACCGCCCCCCCCTCCCATGGTAGCTTTCCCATTCTATAACCCTCTGGGAGCATGGACCCAGGGTCGTTGAGGGTTGCAGAAGGTAGAAGGTCTGGCTTCTGTAATTGCTTCCCCGCTGAACATGGGCGTTGACTGGTCGGTCCATACTCCCAGTCTGCCTCTCTCTTTCCCTAGTACGGTGTGTCTCTGGGGAAGCTGAGCTCCAGGACACATTGGTGGGGTCTTCAATCCAGGGAAGCCTAGCCAGCATCCTGGTGGCATCTGAAACCTGGTGATTGAAAAGAGAGTTAACATATGAGGCCAAACAATTTGTTGAGCAATCATGGATCCCAAGCTTGGAATAGTGGAGAGGAAGTGTTAGGGAGGTACTCACTGCAAACTCTAGTGTACTTCTGCTTTCAAGTATATATTTTGCAGTAGTTTATGGATACGTGTGCACATAAGCTCTCTCTCACAGAAACTGGTGTATATCCAGATTATGGGACTTTGTTAGAAAGTGAACTACCTGAGATGAAATTAGAGTGTACTATAAAAGGAAAGGTCTCACCCGAGTAATGAAATTGAAGGGTTGTCATTCCACACGTGAAGTCTCTGGATACAGTCTGAGGTGAAGCATATTGAGGTG
Organism: Erinaceus europaeus; assembly: GCF_950295315.1. Lineage (NCBI taxonomy): Eukaryota > Metazoa > Chordata > Mammalia > Eulipotyphla > Erinaceidae > Erinaceus > Erinaceus europaeus. The sequence goes on from NC_080163.1 coordinate 95,477,086, forward strand.
GCAATCGTTGCTTTGGTTAGGTTGTGATCGGCGGATGCAATATTATTTGGTTTGGATTGGGAGATGCATACGGGAAAGTGGGCCCTATCCAAGGGTTCCAGGACTGGGGGAAGTAGGGGCTCTATAGTGAAGATGTGAGGTTCCTGCTGTCTTAGGGTTCAAAAAGACAATCGATAGTTAATATTATCATCACTTTATTTGTTAATTGGGTTAACTTTGAAAAGTCCCTTTGTTATGGTTTGCTGTACAGTACCCAGTATCTTGTATATAGCTGTGCTATTGGATGCTTCTAATCTACTTGGTCTAGGCTTTTGAGAGAGTCCGCATATCAAATACACAGCCTATATATTAAAAAGATTCAGTTTGTCTTTTGAGAAACTTTGAGACATACAATTGATTTCCCCCTGTCATATTAATTAACTACTGATTTATATGTCGACATTTTGCTAGGAGTGTACATAAACACCATTCATTTTCTAAGCAAAAGTGAGAGTGTGTATTCCATGCATTGTACTTTATGGTTTACTCAGTTAAACATTTTTCATATTATGTATCTTAGAAAGTTTCAACTGCAGGAGGCTGGGCATTGGCACCCCCTGGTTGAGTGCACAGTATATACTACGCGCCAGGATTCGACCTCCTTGCAGATCCTGATTCGAGGACCTGCTCTCCATGATTGCAGTGGGGAAGTTTCCCAAGCGGTGAAGCAGGTCTGAAAGTATCTATCTTTCTCTCTCCCTTTCTATCTTCTCTCCCCCTCTCAATTCATCCCCCCTCTCTCTCTTCCCTATTATAGCTACAACTCCTGGGGAAAAAATTGGAAGAGTTTTAAAATTTTCACTGTCTTATTCTTTAGTAACTGTTGTAATTTGTACATTAATTCATTTAATAAGTATTGTTGTAGCCCATTTAATTTACTGAGTTGGTGTCAAATATGATGCCTGTACTCAAGCAACTCCATCTAATGTATATAGGGAGTAACAACTCTGCATTATGAGGGAGAGCATAAAAGTTTTCAACTCAGTAGTGATTGATATATGACCCATCAGAAATGTAAAAGGTGTCATCAATACAGTACTCTAAATTTAAAAAAAAAAAGGAATGTTAGTTCATCTAATTAACAGACGAGAAGGGTGTATTATGTGACACCAAAATGAGAAGCAAACAAGAAAACTGTAAATCAAGTGGTGGCTCATACAGTAGAGTGTACACATTACCATAAGGAGAAAATGAGGCAGTCAGTGTTAAAGGGTATATGGTGTTTTATTGGAAATAGAATATACAGGCTTCATAATTTAGTTTAAGCATTTCTGTATTTTCCTTAAAAGCAATAAAAACATGTGTTTCAAGGAACTGAGAAAGAAGCAGGATCAGATTTACATTTTTATTTGGATAGGAATTACTTTATTTTATAACTTAATCCACACTAATTTTACAATATTCAACTCAGCTCTCTTGAACTTTAAACAAAGAACCACAGAACAAGTTGAAGGCTGTAGGATGCATAGATTTGTTTGATTTTTTTTTAAGCAGTAACTTTGGCCACATTACAAGAACAGCTTTAAGTGCAAAAAAAGAGGATGTAAGCTTAACCATTGCTCTGCAACTGTACATGTTGTAGGAGCTGATGGAGTTCTCATTATGAAATCCAAAGGAAAGATTTGAGTTTTAGTATTACTGAAGGAGAATATTTATACTTCTCATGATTCTGTTCTACAGACACTTAATTGTCATTCTACTTACTCTCCCAAAGATTTCACTCATACAGTGACTTCATCTTCCTTTGATTTGATGATTACTATGAAATACACAGAAATATCCTTCCCAGGCACTTCCAAAACAGAATGTTCAAAATTAGACTACATCATTTTCCCTCAGTGTCAGTGTTTTATTGGGGTTGATCTCATTGTCCACATAAGCTAAGATTATTATTTTTAATTGGAATTTAATTGGTTTTCAGAATTATTAGATTTTTATGGGGTTAGTTTTGTAGTCATATGCATATATATGTCTATATCACTCAACATACCCACCATCAAAGTACTTGTACCTTCTCTTTCTTCTGGAAGTCACTATAGTTTTCACAACTCTAGAAGACAGTTTGTTTTGTTTTATTTTGTTTTGATTGCTTTAGTTGTCTGTTTTCCACTTATGTGAATGAAGCCATCCAGTAGTTGTCTTTCACTTCTTTACTTTTTTCACTTAGTGCATTGATTCCTAGTTCTCTCCAGTTTGCCCTGAGTGATACAATGCTATTTTCACAAATTGCAGAGAAGCATTTCATTATTTTTGAAACCACTTTTATTTTATTCAGTTTATCTAGTCATTCACCTGCGTCATCCCTTCCTTCCCCTAATTCTCCCTCTAAACCTCCCACTGCAGTCAGTCTTCACTGTAAGCAACTTTTGGGGTATATCAACACGTTTTCAGTTACCTTGATTAGATCACATATTAGTGTCCCTAGAGAAACTGTTCTATAGGAAATATATAAGGGAATTCACACAGAGGAAAGTGCATCATTAGCTGTCATCTAGCATTAATCAACTTCCTCCACTGAGACAGAATCCAAAATTTTTAACCCTTTGAAAGGGCACTCCCTGACCTCTCTAGGCATATACTTTTCACCCATAACCTACATCATACTGAAATGAATTACTTTATATCGTATGCTTTCAAATCTTTTATTTTTTAAAATTATCTTCATTTATTAGATAGATACAGCCAGAAATCAAGAGAGTAGTGGTTGCTAGAAGGGAAGAGAGACAGAGAGATACCTGCAGCACTGCTTTGCCACTTACAAAGATTTCCCCCTATAGGTGGGAGTAGGGGCTTGAACCCAGGTCCTTGCATTTTGTAACATGTGCGCTCAACCAGACGCACCACACCCAGCCTCTTCTTTCAAATCTTTAAATCTTGACATAAAGTATTCTCATGGTTTACCTCACTCCTTCAGAATTTCCTGAGACTATTAATCTTGATTTCTAAGCTTAGTATAGACCTCCTCACTCATGACCCCAGAGTTTTTACTACTGCTTGAAATTCAGGTTTTATTCAATATGGCATTTATGTATTCACTATATTTTTATCTTCTAGAAGTCATAAACCACAAATTTATATAGCGTATGTCTATACTACTTGTCATTGTGTCAGTTCTGCTTTTCATATTGTATCTAGCACATTTATCTGTAGAGAAATTATTTATGTAATAAGTGGCATTATCAAGTCCCGATTTAGAAAATGGTTCTGTATATATGTTTAAATATTTCAGTAGCTCCATTTTGATATACTGAGTCAAGCAAATATTGTGTCAGAAAATTTACATGAGATTAAAAACATTTAAGACAAGTTAAAAACAACCAAATACAATTTGTTATACTTACTAAAGGTGTTTTTAACATCATTTATGACTACATCTGTGAGCTATAACTTAGTTTGTAGATGTATAGTTTATTTGATTTATCATAACTTCTAAATAATAGAATAAGGTATAATACTGAATCAAATTTGGAAAAGCTGAATAATTTCTATTAAATGTCATTAACATTAACATTAACATAATGTCAAAGACATTAATAGACAAGTATTTTTTTAAATAAATGAAACTAGTCAGTAATTTAAATGAAAGTTTCAAATAGAAATTCAGGCACAGCAAATGTACTGTAAATTCAGGCACAGTAATGTACTGCTTTTTATATGATACAGTTTCTCTTTCTGCTTTTCTAACTCTCTACCCAAGAAAGTCAGCCTGAAACAGCAAAATTCTGAATCTTACCAATAACTATAGAAAGAAGATAGAGTGAAGTGGGTGAAAGATTCAGTGACAGAGAATGGAGTCTTCTAGTTGGTAAATCAAGGGATTCAGATGTGCTAAAATCCAGGTACCATCCAGGCAGCTTAAATGCCACTGCTGATCAATGTTCTGCCGTTTTTATCTCCGATAACATATAAAACTAAAATAAGACATAAAATACACAACAAAGAGAAATTCCTGTTGATATGTAAACCTGTTTGAACAGAACTATAAATCACATCACCAACAGAATTTTTACACTAGACCTTTTTGTCAGGGTTTATTGGCAACAAATACTTATGTAACCATAAGATCCATATTTCCACCTGTGCCCACAAAATAGCTCTGGATGCTGCTCTCAACCCCACTCTTAACTTTCTGTATATTCCACAGTCTTTCATAAACTATTTCAAATGTTTTGCTTTTTTTTCATTTAGTTTCAGGTTATCTCTTGTAGAAACCATTCTTAAGTTTTCCCGCTGATCAAATTAAACATCCTCTTAAGCAATTCTGTTTCTGTGTTATCTGCTCTGATAGTTCTTTGTCCATAGCTCAGATTTGCTGTGGTTTATATTTTTACTTTTTTTTTTCCTTCTCTCACTAGGATATTTTTACCATTAGCTAATTGTGAAGTTATGACTTCTGGTTCATGCCTTACTAATATTTATAGTGAGTGGGTACCACATAAATGATAAATATTGAAAAAAGGAAGAGATAAATAGATATGGGGCTATGTTAGAATAGAAGTGGCAGAGGGATGGAGGTAGATAGTATAATGGTTATGCAAAGAGACTGTCATGCCTGAGGCTCCAAAGTCCTAAGTTCAGTTCCCCTTACCACCATCTGCCAGAGCTGAGCAGTACTCTGGTAAAAAGAAAAAAAAAAAGAAAGAAGTAAAATAGAAGTGGCAGGTAACTTAAACTTTTAGGGCATGAATGTGCTAATGGTCAAAGTCCATAACATAATAGTAAAATAAATTTTACTTCTTTTGAAATTACGAGTTTTTCTTCATTATGTTTTATTTTAGATGTATTTCACACCCCTAGTCAGCTAAGCTTGAACTTTAGAAGAGCGTGAGGTCATTTTACTGTTTCATTTCTTTTAAGTTATTTCTTTTAGTGGACACGTGCTGCTTTGGGAGGCAAATACTAAAATTAATGATTTGATTGAACTCTAGGCAGTGGAGTAAAGTGGATTTTACTACATGATAAGGTTACTATTATTAATTATCATAAGTTAAATAATTGAAAAAGAGCAGAATGCCCTAGTATGGTAGAAATGTTATATCAAATAGAAATCTGCACATTTTTCAGTTGAAGAAATAAATTAACGATATAAACCAAAAAGTGAATAGAAAGGTAACATTGTATTTCTTTCTCTGAACCCTGAAATACTTATTTAGTCAAAGCATTAAGATAATACACAAATAAGAAAATGTGTTATATATCATTATAAGAAATTCACACAGTTATCTTCCACTTTTATTTATTTATTCCCTTTTGTTGCCCTTGTTATTTTATTGTTGTTGTTATTGATATCGTTGTTGTTGGATAGGACAGAGAAAAATGGAGAGAGGAGGGGAAGACAGAGAGAGTGAGAGAAAGATAGACACCTGCAGCCCTGCTTCACCACTCATGAAGCTTTCCCCCTGCACGTGGGGACTAGGGGTTTGAACCTGGGTCCTTGTGCACTGCTATTTGTGTGCTTAACCAGGTGTGCCACCATCTGGTTCTGCCCCTAAGACTTTTCAGTTTGAGAAACTGAGTAAATTCAAGTGAAATTTTCTATTGCAGAGAAAGTAATAAGAAAATGATTTGAGAAAGGAAAAAATATTAATTTTTAAGTGAATCTGAGTTTTGTTGGACATGAAAGAAAATCTCTATTAGCCTTACATAACTTATGGTTAGCAGAAAGAGAAAGACAGGGAAATCAGAATGAGAACACATTTATTTTAGCTATTCTATATAGAGGTTCAATTAGTGAAATATTAGTTAAGTTAACAAGTGGAAGATAGGGAGTCAGGCAGTAGTGCAGTGGGTTAAGCACAGGTGGCACAAAGCACAGGGACCTGCACAAGATTCTGGGTTCAAATGCGTAAGATTCTGGGTTCAACTATCTTTCTCTGTCTCTCTCCTACTTTATCTCCCCCCTCAATTTCTCTCTGTCTCTATCCAATAATAAATAAATAAATAAATAATATTTTTAAAAGTCTTATGGGCAAGTTAGCTACCTACTTTTATTGAAAAACTTCAGGTATGTATCACTTTTTCAGTTATAGGGTCAAAATTATTTTATAGGTTGTTGTAAGCTAAAATGTATATCTTGTTTTTTTTCATTAGTCTTAGTGTGTTAGGGTAAAACTATAGGTTCTTATATCCAAACCCTAAAATCTTCAGGTCTTTAAAAAAATCTTGATATCTTTCTCTTCAGAAGTCCATTTATTCCTCATATAAAATCTAGTGAACAGTAGTTGTGTGTATTCTTGTGTCATGTGTTTATTCAGACTAAGCTTATAAAAACTTTTTCAACAGCAAAGTGTTTTTGACTTGTTTTCTCTGTCGTTGATCTAATACCAGAAAACTCAATTTAACATGTTTGAACCTTGATCCATAATTAAACAGCTGCTCCCCCCCCCTTTTGTGTGTGTGTGTATGTGTGTGTGTGTGTGTGTGTGTGTGTGTTTCTGGGTTCTCCAGGGTTATCACAGTGGCTCTGTGCCTACATGACTAAATGGCTCCTAGTGGCCATTTTATTCCCCTTTCTTTCATTCTTGTTTGCTAGGATACAGAAAAAATGAGAAGAGAAGTGGAGATTGAGAGGGAGAGAAAAAGACATCATAGCCTTGCTTCACCACTTGTGAAGCTTCCCTCTTGTAGGTAGGGACCAAGGACTTAAACCTGAGGCTCTGAGTATAGTAAGGTATGCATTCAACTAGGTGCATCACAGCCCATGTCAACAACTACTTTCTAAAAAAAAAAAAAAAAAAAAGGTGTATATTGTGAAGGTAAGCATAAAGTCTTGGGGATTAACCACCTCTGCTTTGTGTCCTCCAAACTATTCTGTTTTAAAGGTAGTGAATTCCCTAAGCATTGATCTGGTTATGTTAATTATCTGTTTCAATAACTTATATAACTTTCCTTGCTCTTACAACAGATGGAGTCCTTTGTACATATAACATATTTTCAGCAGGTATCTTTGAAATATTTTTAAAAACCTCACTATTGGGAGTTGGTGTATCACAGTGGGTTAAGTGCACATGGTGCAAAGCACAAGGACCAGCATAAGAATCCTGGTTCCAGCCCCTGGCTCCCTACCTGCAGGGAAGTTGCTTCACAAGCGGTGAAGCAGGTCTGCAGGTGTCTATCTTTCTCTTCCCCTCTCTGTCTTCCTCCCCCTCTCCATTTCTCTCTGTCCTATCCAACAACAACAACATCAATAATAACTACAACAATAAAACAAGGGCAACAAAAGGGAATAAATAAAAATAAAAAATATTTTTTTAAAAAACTCACTATTAGGTAATTATATTACTGTAATAAATACTGCTAACAATTGTTAGAACATCTCTGGGAAAATCAAGCCAGCACATTTTTTTTCTCTTCTTACGATTTAAAATCCACTGCCTTTTTACCTCTTCTAGGAACATATCCAAATCATACTGTACGAATTTAATACAGGACTACTGAATTGCACTACCATTTTTAAAATGAATTGTGTTCTTACTTTGAAGTTTATAATACTTATAGTTTCTAAATATAAACAACTTCTGATACCTTTCAGTTACATAGGTATTACTTCCTCTAAGAAATTCTTTCCCATTTCCTATTGAAAGTACTTTACATTTACCTTATTGCTTATCATAATTATCAGTTAAATTGTATTATACTCAACAATATTTTTCTTTTTCCTACTACCAGGTTATCACTGGAGCCTGGTGTCAACAAATAGGAATTCACTGCATCTGCGGTTTATTCCCCCTATCTTTAATTTATTTTATTTTTTAAAAAGTATCTATTTATTCATTGGATAGAGACAGCCAGAAATTGAGACAGAAGAAAAGGAGAGAGAGAGAGAGAGAGAGAGAGAGAGAGAGAGAGACCTGCAGCCCTGCTTCACCACTTGTGAAGCTTTCCCCCTGCAGGTGGGGACTGAGGGCTCGAACCAGGGTCCTTGTGCATTGTAACGTGTGCTCAACCATGTTTGCCACCACCTGGGCCCTCTGTTTTTGTTTTAATTGACTATGACAGAGGTTACATTGAAAGGGGATGGGGAGATAGAGAAGGAGAGATAAAGAGAAACACCTGCATACCTGCTTCACCACTCATAAAGCATCCCTCTTGCAGGTATGGAACAGGGGCTTGAACTTGGGTACTTGTCCAAGTGCACTTAACCAGGTATGCCACTGCATGGCCCCCAGCCTAAAAGTTCACTTAAATGCCACTTACTACATTGGACACTTCAACTAGTATATGATCGCTGTCATTTTATCCACATATCCCAGGAAAGGAACAAGTTTAAACATTTGAGATTCTCTCTCTGTACGTAGTAAGTCCAATTTTTCCAGGTTTTTTTTTTCTTTATTTTCATTGAAAGAGACAGAATTTTAGAAGCAAGTGGGTAGATAGGGAAAGAGAGAGAAAGGGACACTTGCAGCATTGTGCAACCACTTGAGAAGCTTTGCTCCTGCTGGCAGGGACATTGGACTTAAAACCAGGCCCTTGCTCATGGTAGCATGCGCTTCATCAGACTCACCACCACCTGGCCCTAAACCTACTTTTTCTTGACATAATATATTTACAGTATATTTCATGTTTCTTTAGTATTAGATGAATAAAATACAAATCTATTTAACAGCAATTTGTAGGAACTAATGAAGATATTATTATGTACAAAAACACTTGTGGTTTATGACAAAGTCTCAATACATTTCAACAATTATGATTCCCAATAATAAGACCAAATATTTAATGTGATCGCCATGCAAAGCTTTTCCCATGATATATTTACTCAGAACTATTTTCTCTCACATGTATATGATTCCATAATGAATAATCCTCTCATCTTCACTAAAACTATAATTAGTGTGAATGATTCTGACTCCCCACTGAGTTATGTGTCCCTTGGTAACTGAATCTTGTCTTATTGACTGTGACTATTTGGGAATTGGCACAACATGGTCACTGAGTAAACATCTACAGAATGTCTGAAATGAAAGGAAAAAAGTAAAGATTGGAAAAATGTAAGTTTGAAAGTGCTCTTAAAGAGAATTGATAATGACTTAAAATAGGTCATATTTACTTTGAGCTGGACAGACTTTGGTTTCATGTTTAAAATTGTAGAAAAATCCCCAAGCTTTCTGAGATACAGCAACATTTTTAGACTGTGTTGACATAATCTAGAATGATAATTCCTTCAATTTCTAATGCCACTAGCCATCTGCCTCCAAATTTATTCATGTTCCAATAATTCACAAGGGAATCATTTTTTAGGAATCTAAATAAATAAATAATAAACAGTCCAAATCCTCACGCTTTACTTATTTATAAGTCAAAAAATTCCAGAGAAGTTAATAAACTTTAAAAAAGTATAACAGGCAATAAAAGTGAGGGAAATGTAATCACTAGCTATTTATCCAAATACTTAATGTCTTCAAAAGCATTGGTGACTTAGATGAAACTGTCAATTCAATATATTCTGGATGCAGTAGGAGCTTAATTGAATGTCTGTTTGAATTATATTCAGTTATATTGATGTTTCACTAATGTTTGTTGCAATGAAAATAACAAAATCTCCCCCAAACTTGAACTTTATTCCTATGTTGTTAAAAGACTCCAGTTTAATTAACTTTTAAGTTAGAGTTTAGAAGTGTTGCTTGTGACTCCATATTGATTTTATTTGCATTAAAGAAATATGATTACCTTGAATCATTTGTATGTATTTGTATATCTCAACTGGTGTTTTCTGTTTGATATTTGGGACTAATTTCTCTCATGAATGAAAATGTCAGCAATATGAAGAGCGGTTATAGTATGGAACAAACAAGTGATAAGAGAAAATATTTTACAATTGCCTGCATATCCATCATGTCCTTCATAATCTAATGCCATTTGAAATTGTGCACTGATGCAGATGGCAACATTGTGAGATTTGGCATCTGTATGATATATTGTAGTTTCATTTTTCTTAATTTTATTTCAGGCTATTACATCTAAATGATACATGAATCCAAAAGTAAATGCTTACTGGCATCTAACATTTATGCTTTTGCTTAGTAAGTTTGCCATAATAATTAAGTTTTTTTTTATTTTGGCTATATGAAAATAATGTCAACAGTAACATCAGAAATTTTCATGAATGCGACATATTTTTTAAAGCATACTCTTTTTTCATTGTCAGTGCTTAGGCCTAGATCTTGCATGAGCTCATCACCAGTAGGTCAACTTTTCCTCTCTTTCTATTTCAGATACAGAGAAAGAGAAGGGTGGTGATGGGGTGGGGAAGAAGTATATCACAGTACTGGAGCCCTCCCTGGTGTTGTGATAGTCCCATGTAGTGCCAGGAACCCACACACAATGCATAACAAGACATGTGTTCAAACAGCTGAACTATCTAGCTCCTAATAGTATTCTTTTTTGTCTTAATTTTTATTGATAAAAAGGAAACTCTGACAAAAACCATAGGATAAGAGGAGTACAACTCCACACAATTCCCACCACCAGAACTCTATATCCCATCCCCTCCCCTGATAGTTTTCCTATTCTTTATCCCTCTGGGAGTATGGACCCAGGGTCATTATGGGGCGCAGAAGATGGAAGGTGTGGATTCTGTATTTGCTTCCCTGATGAACATGGGCATTGACAGGTCAATCAGTACTTCCAACCTCTCTCTTTCCCTAGTGGGGTGGGGCTCTGGGGAGGCGGGGCTCCAGGACACACTGGGTAACCATCTTCAAGTGATATAGTGTTGTTTCATAAAGTATTTACACATACAAGGCTTGAATTAATGTTAGGCACACAGTATGAACTCATGAAATGGTAACATTTTTTCTTAGTAAAGAAGCTTTAACCATGTTAGACAATTGCATGTTTTCTGAGAGAGAAGCTAAAAATTGCCTGTTCTAGGTCTCATTGCATTACATCACCCACCCAAAGACACATCAAAGCAAGCTTTTGGCAATTTAAAGAATATGATAAATGAGTTTTTTTTAATTAGGAAAAATTAATTCCTAATGGTCTACTTTATTTTAGAATGATGTGTTGAGAAAAATCAGTTAGGCTTCGTTAAAAGTCTTTAGTGAAATTCTTGTAATAAATAAGGCAGAGATAAACCAATCTGAGCAACTACTTGCTATGTGAGCTATAAGATAAAATATCTCTTGTAGAATTTGCATCTAGTTGAACTGTAAAACAATGCATGAGAAGTAAGAACTGCATTGAAAGGAAATTTTAAAGTTAATTGTTCTAGTCATCTTTTGTCAAAATATAGTGGTAAGATGTCATCAGAGTTGAGAAGAAAACTAGGAAGCTGGATTAGAGCAGGGTATAGCTCCTAAACTTGAAGAAAGTATATAAATACAATTAAGTGTTCACCCCATCGATCTGACCCAGGACACATATATATTCACATTTAGCATAAGAGCCTGTGTAACCTACAAGTCCCTGTCACTTAAGTTGCATGGTCATAGCAGGGAACATTCTAGGCTGCACTCATTTCAGGACCAGTCCTCCTCAAGTGGCAGAGTAGGATGACCCAGCCTCCCTTTGGAAAGTGGGGCAGTTCCTATTATTGCTAGCTTAATAATGAGAGTAAAGTTCTTAAGAGGCCCACAAAAGGCCTGATGGAAATGATTAGCAATGGTGGAGAATGGGATCTATTAGAGGTCTTGGTCCATACTGTATATGGGGAAACCAAAAATTCCCTGACTAGGGCCCCAGGTGATGGGGTGGCCTGGTATTGACCAAGAAGCCAGTTTCTTGCCCTTACGCAGCTTATGTAGTCCTTTCTTTATCCAAGAAGCTTGTATTTTTCTCCCAGTTATTAAAGTGGTGTCACTTATTGTATCCAATCTAGTATTAGGTTTATGGGGTCTGACCTCAATTTAGGGAGAAAATAGACCTAGGGTTTTAGTATGGTCTAAGATAACCTTATGTTTTATTGCATTTACTTGTATGATGAGTCTAATAAATGTTGTCATAGGGACAATAACTGCCTTTTAGTTCATATATATATGACAGTTTATCTCCTGGCCAATTGTATACAGTATTTCCTCTAAAGATTGTCAAAGGGTGGCAATAATGTTGATACTGTCAGAAGAAAGTAGGACATATATCTTACTAACTTTCTTTTGTGTAGTTAGTTGAATAGATATAGTGTTTGAGGGAAGTGAAGTAGGGGATATGAGAGGAGGGTGTCTAAGTCTAAGTAGTAAATATTTGATTAGATGATTTATGGTGCATTCTTTAGGCCTTTCTATTTGCTTGTCAAGTTTTATTAGGTCTAAGTTTAATCACAGAGGACTGTTAAGTAATTATACGTTGAGTTATACAGTTGCCCCTAATTTATGGAAACATATATACATGTGCCCAGTCCTCTAGGCCCTTACCCTATATCTATAACTTTGTTAGAATGTGCAATTTGAAATGGAATTGAGTAGTCCCATGTGTTAGGAAAGGTATCACTAGGTTATTGGAGTTGGAAGGTTGACATCTCAGGCTTGATGTTTCTGATTACAATCCAAAGTGAAGAGGAAGCTTAACGTGGCATAGTGGCACTAGTCTGCCTGGTTATTAGCTATCAAGCTTAGGCAAAAAAATATACTAAAGTCATGGGTCACTTGGGACATATGTAAGTGGACTCCTTAGCTTCTTTCTACCCCAAGATCCCTAATCTTATCTGTTCTATTCCTACTTTTTGCTTCCTGTTTATTGAATACTTTGTCCTGCTGTATATTTTACTGCCTGCCTTTCAGCACTAAGTTGCAGATACTACTGTGATTCCATCCTAACATCCTTGGGAAGAAGACCTCACCAAGATGTCCTGGAACCTCACCTCTCCAGTGTCTTACCCAACTAGGGAAAGATAGAAAAGGGTTGAGGGTATGGGTATGCTCAGGTCCAACAGAGCAGCGATTGCAGAAGACAGAACTCTCACTTTCTGCACCTCATAAAGACTTTTGATCTATACTCCTAGAAGGGAAGAAATGGTAGGGGAAGATGACCAGAGGGCTCTGATCTTTAATTCCATCAGGATCTGGAGAAAGAGGAGGAAAAAAGAAGTACATTCAGAAGTTTCAGAAGTTGCAGATTTGACTTGGAAGTAAGGATAGGGCAGGATCATGGAAGAAATAGGCAAATATATATAGACAGATAGTTATAGAAATAATAGTTGACTCACATCTTTTTTCAATGGAAGGAATGGAAACTTGGAACTCTGCTGGTGGGAATGATGTGGAAATATCCACTTTTTGTATTAATTTTGTAAATCAATACTAAATCACTAATGTATTTTTTTTTAAAGTGATAGCTTTTTTAATTATCAGCTTGTACCTCCCACAAAGGTAGATTTGGTGAGCTGTTTTCATTTTACATCTATGCAACCTAGCTTGGAAAAGATCAACCCTACCAAAGAATGTATGGCACAAAAAGCAGCAGATGTAGTAGACTCAGACTTGCTCTTTGGTGCCTTGCCTCTCTTTCTAGAATTCAAAATCCAGGGAAATTGCTTTTTTGGAGAATATCTTAACTTACTTTCAAACATGAAGCAAAATCTAGGGCCAAATTAGTGATAAATACGAATTCTTATACAATGTAAATATACTTCTAGGTTAAGTAAAGTCTTCGTGTTTCCTGATCTTACAGTTTCTGAAAACATTATTGGCATTATCAACTTTACCCTCATATGAATTTTTCTGGGTGGGCAGATATAAGGAGAAAATTAATCTTTCATTACCCTAAGATTAAGGAAACTACTATGTAACAAAAAAAAAAGAAAGAAGTAAAGAAATCAGTGTAGTGAGAATTTCTTTTGAGCTGTATCTGTCATTGGGTAAGTGAAGATATAAAGGAATAGTGAGTAGGACTATTGTAGCATATATTGAAATAATATAGTTTTAGTAATGGATAATATTATACATTTTGTTATGTCTAATTATATGCTCTTCATAGGTATGTGTATATAAGTATACATATTTCATTTTTGTATTTTGAATAAAATAGTATGCATATAAATATGTGGTTTAAACACGAGTGATAGATGGTAGATGGGTACATAAATATTATGAGGTTAGAAGAACTAAAAATAGTTTCATAGGGAGTATTGTCCCATAAATAGCTATCTATAGTTATTTATGGAACCAATGTGATCTGTGATTACCATCTAGTGGCGATATTCTTGAATTGCAAATAGTGTCAATAGAAAATCTAAGGGGCCTTTCTTGCCCAATTGAACCCATTTTCTTGATGGGTTTATCACAGATACTAGTTATTTTTTAACACTATTAACCACACATCTATCATGTACAATGACTTAGCAAATGCACATTGATAAATGCTTTATATTTGGTTAATAGCAAATTAAAATTGGACTGGCAAACTGTCTTGCTAGACCTTCTAAGAACTGTGGTGGTTATCTTTGGGACCCAGGGACACAGAACTTTGGTAGTGGGTGTGGGGGTGGAACTAGAGCCTTGTGATCTTACAATCCTGTAACCACTATTAAATCATTAATAAAAATTAAATTTAAAAATAGAATAACACAATGTCTAAACTGATTTAATTACAAATAGGGCAAATAGACAACAAAAAATAAAGTTCTGTGCATGGTTTGGCAATACAGTTTACTGCATCAAAATTTATATGTGTGACTAAATGAGAAATAAGTGATTGTGGTCCGGGAGGTGGCGCAGTGATATATCTTTGGATTCTCAAGCATGAGGTCCTGAGTTCAGTCCCTGGCAGCACATGTGTCCGAGTGTTGTCTGGTTCTTTCTCTCTCCTCCTATTTTTCTAATAAATAAATAAAATCTTTTAAAAAAAGAGAAAGAAGTGATATTTGAAGGTCATATTTAATAACATTAATTAACGATAAAGAATAAAGTTGATTGGTTCTGGGTGGTGACACACCTGATTGAGTGTACTTGGGCAAGAACCCAGACTCAAACCCTTGTTTCATACTACCAGGGGGAGGCTTCACAGTGGTGAAGTAGTGCTGGAAAGAAAGAAAGAGAGAGAAAAAGAAAAGGAGGGAGTGAGAGAGAAGGAAGGAAGGGGGGAGAGATAGGAAGAAAGGGAGAAGGAAGGAAAGAAAGAGAGCGAGAATGGTCCAGGAGGTGATGCAGTGGATAAGTACTGTACTCTCAAGGATGAGGTCCTGGGTTCAATCCCCGGCAGCACATGTACCAGAGTGATGCCTGGTTCTTCCTCTCTCTCCTTCTATCTTTCTCATTAACAAAATCTTTAAAAAAGAAAGAGGGAGAGAAGGAGGGAGAGAAAGAAGGGAAGAAGAATGAGAAATGTAGGTGATGCAATAGAGAGTTTTATAAATATAATAAGAATACAAACATTTAAATATATTAGTTGTGTTAAGTATGTTGTTCTGACAGAAAGGAGCTAGGAATTATTTGAAATAAATTATGGAGATATGAGTGGTTGAATTTAACTGGTATTTATGAGCATTTTAAGAAGGAAGCAAATACACTTGACACATTTGGTGAAGAAAATAACAGAAATAAAGACATACCTAATGTTCTGAGCATGACGAACTAAGAAATAACAATATTTTCAAAAGTATTAGTGATATTAAGAATAGTTATTATAGAACCTTTAATGGAAATATTGGCCTCATAAAAGTTTGAACTAAATTCTAATGAGGTTTCTGGTATTAGGTCACTTAGTCATCAAAACATTCTGTCATTTTTAAGTTGGGGCAGAGTGTTCAGGCTCAATTATATAATTTTCCATGACCTAATGAGGCATTAGTGGTATGTGACCCTTTGGACCTAGATGGTTCTAGAATTCCTCTGTGAAATATAAGGCCATTATTTAGCACTTTTCCATAAATTACTTTTACATTAGGTTGATGCAAATATTCTGTAGTGTATGTATGTAGTTGGATAGTATTTTATATAGAGTTTAGAAATTGTCAAGTTTACTGGGATGTATTTTTTGTATAAAGTATATGTCTAACCTGTCATATAAACCTAAAAGGATAAAAGATAAATAATGTAGATAATATATTATTTTATGCACTAACATATTATGATAACATTATATAATTATATATTACACACTTATATTTTTATTCTATCTTTTTTTGTCACTAGGGATATTGTTGGGCCTCAGAGCCTGCATGAGGATTCCACGGTTATCAGAAAAAAAAAAAGTCCTTTTTTTTTTTCTAACAGAGACAGAGAGAAATAGAGAGAGAGTAAGAAGAAGAAGGAAAGATAAAGGGGAAAGGACTGGGCAGTGGTGCACCTGATTCAGCACACATTTTATCAAGCACATGGACCCAAGCTCAGTGCTAGAATGGATGGCTAAGAAAGTTGTGGTACAACAGTGACTTGGCATATTTTTTCATATGACTGTGATCCTTTGTATCACCTTCAGAGAAAATTCTGTGCATGTATCCCCCCCCCCCATTTTCCAATAGGGTTGTTTGTCTTTTTCCTGTTGAAATTTGTTCTTTTCCTATTTTGGTTATCAGTCCTCTGAGCTATGTATGCATATAAAAATTTTCTCCCACCCTAGGATCTCTCTTGCTATTGTAGTCATTTTCTTTGCCATGCAGAAGCTTTTCAGTTTCGTCTACTTTTGCTTTTGTTTGGTCTACTTTTGCTTTTGTTTCCCTTGCAATTATATTTGATTCAGTGAAAATGTTGCAAAGAAACTTACATGGAAGAGAGTTGTTCCTATATTTTCATCTAAGTATTTGATGATTTCTAGTTTAACTTGTAAATCTTTGGTCCATGTGGTGTTTACTTTTGTATGTGGTTAAATGTCAAGTTTCATTCTTCTTCAGGTTTCTACCTATTTTTTTTCTAACACCATTTGTTGAGTAGGCTCTCCTATCTCCATGTAATTATTCAGGCTCCCTTGCCAAAAAGGTGTGGGAACTGATTTCAGGATTCTCAATTCTATGCCACTGTTTAGTTCCAGTAGCAGGACAAAATTTTGATTATCATGGCTCTGTAGTATATTTTCAGCTGAGGAAGCATGATACCTCCCTTACATCTTTCTCTCAGGATTGCTTTGGCTATACTGGATATTTTCCGTTTCCACCAAACTTTTGTATCTTTTGTTATATTCTCTTGAAGAAATTTGATGAGACTTTGATAAGAATTGTATTAAATCTATATACAACTCTAAGTAGAATAACCATTTTAATGATGTAAATTCTTCTAATCCATGACCATGGAATGTCTTTCCATATCTACGTATGTTTTTTTTTTAATTTCCTTGAGAAATGTTTTATCATTTTTACTCTCCTAGCTAAGTTTATCCCTAAGTACTTTATTGTTTTTGCTGCTGTGGTAGATGGAATCAATTCCTGGATTTTTTCTTCTGGTTTGGTGTTTATATGCCACTGATTTTTGCATATTGATTTTGTAGCCTTCCACCTTACTCAGTAACTTCCAGGAGTTTCCTACTGAATTCTTTTGGATTTTCTTTGTAGATTATAATATTTTCTGCAAGTAGTGATATTGTGAACTCTTCTCTTCCAAACTGAATTTCTTTAATTTATTTCTATTGTCTGATTGATATCACTATGGCTTCTAAGACTATGTTGAACAGTAGTGGAGACAATGGGCAGCCCTGTTTTGTACCTGACTATATAGGGGAAATTTTCTGTTTTTCTCTATTGAGTATGATGTTGGCTGCAGGATTTCTATTTATAGATTTGGCTTGTGAGAAGTTTTCCTATCCCCATTCTCTTTTATGTTTTGATCATGAAGGATGTTTTATCTTGTCAAAGGGTTTCTGCAGTTATTGAGATAATTATACAATTTTTGGATTTCCTTTTGTTGATGTGGTGAATCAAACCTATTGACTTATGTATATTGAACCAGCCTTTTGTCCCTGGGATAAATCCAAGTTAATAGTGGTATGTAACTTTTTTGATGTATTGTTGTAGTAGGGTTGCTAGAATTTTGTTTAAGATCTTAACATCTATATTCTAGGGACATTGGTCTGTATTTTTATTTTTTGGTTGGATCTGTGCTTTTGGTATCAGAATAATTTTGGCTTCAGAAGCTGCATAGCTTAGTTGTTATAACAAAATTCAGGAGCCAAAGTTCTGGCGTGGAAACTCTCTGTGCTTGTTACTTGTAACCTTGAACACTTACTTTAACTCCCTGTACCTCAGATTCCTCTAATAAGAGGAAAGGATGTAAACTACATGTTCTGGGTCAGGGAGACAACTTAATAGTTGTGCAAAAGGGATTTTATGTCTGAGACTCTATAAAGCGGATGCATTGGATCGACCTTCTCGTGGTGCATCCCGTGAGTACCCATTCATTGGGGAAACTGACGATCCTTCCTAGCCGACTGAATCCACATGGATCCCAGTCACTTTCAAAGCCAGCAACAAGCAGCTCCTGACAGCTTTCAACCTGACGCTGTTGACTGGCTATGGAAGAAGGGCAAACGCTAGAAGAAGAAGACTCTAAAGTCCCAAGTTCAATCCCTTAAACCACCATAAGCCAGAGCTGAGTAGTGCTCTGGTCTCTCTATATATTTCTCCTCGCATTTCTTTCTCATTAAAATAAAATGTATTTTGGGAGTTAGGCGGTAGCCAGCGGGTTAAGCGCACGTGGTGCAAAGCGCAAGGACGGGCAGAAGGATCCCGGTTTGAGTCCCGGGCTGCCCACATGCAGGGGTGTCGCTTCACAGGCGGTGAAGCAGGTCTGCAGGTGTCTTATTTTCCTCTCCCCCTCTCTGTCTTCCCCTCCTCCTCTCTCCATTTCTCTCTGTTCTATCTAACAATGATGACATCAATAACAACAATAATAACTACAGCAACAATAAAAAAAACAAGGCCCACAAAAGAGAAAATAAAAAATAAAATAAAATAAATTTTTAAATAAAATAAATTTTATATCTAATACAGTTTTTAAAGGTTAAGTAAATATAAATTTCTTAAAACAAACAGTATATAAGTACAAGATACATATTCTATTATGAGTAGTCCTAAAGTAAATTCCTAAAGTGTTCCTAAATTCTGGGATATTTTACAATAGATATTCTTTCTGTATTATTCATGATCTTCCACTCTGCACATTCTTATTACTGGCTTTTTTCACTTCTTAAAGGATATTCACTGTTAAGTATGTAAAAGTAGAGTGAAAAATCAAGCATTATAATTTAAATTAAATTATTGAATTATTAATATTTAGTTCTTTGTGAAATCTTATTAATATTATTGGAGGTCATACCATTAGTTTAAGAACACTGCAAAGTAAGACCTCTGCCCTGCACATATTGGAAATAGAGTTGTATTTGGAGGGTATGTTCTTTAAATGACACTATCTTTTTCCTCCAGTAGATCTAAAGTTATTTAAATATTCACTTTGGGCAAGGGAGACAGCATAATGGCTTTGTGAAAGAACTCTAATGCCAGAGGCTCCAAGGTCCTGGTTTCCTAGCACAGCGGGTCATGACGCAAAGCGCAAGGACCAGCCTGAGAGTCCCAGTTGGAGCCCCATGCTTCTCACCTCGACAGGGGCTCAGGTCGCTTCACAGGCGGTGAAGCAGGTATGCAGGTATCTGTATTTTTCTCCCCCACTCTGTCTTCCCTATTTCCTCGATTTCTGTCTGTACTATGCAACAACAATGACAACAACAAGGGTAACAAAAAATGGCATTCAGGAGCAGTGGATTCATAGAGCAGCCCCAGCGATAACCTTGGCGGCAAAAAAAAGAAAAAAAAAGTCACTTGTAACACAGAATTATACAGCAGAAGTAAAACTTTTGGAATTTTTTTATAATTATTTTTATCTTTATTATTATTTTTTTATTTGTTTATTTTAAAAAGGAGACATTAACAAAACCATAGGATAGGAGGGGCACAAATCCACACAATTCCCACCACCAGATCTCTATATCCCATCCCCTCCCCTGAATGCTTTCCCATTCTTTATCCCTCTGAGAGTATGGACCCAAGGTCATTGTGGGATGCAGAAGGTGGAAGGTCTGGCTTCTGTAATTGCTTCCCTGCTGAACATGGGTGTTGACTGGTCAATCCATACTCCCTGCCTGCCTCTCTCTTTCCCTAGTAGAGTGGATCTCTGGGGAAGCTCCAGGACACACTGGTGGGGTCGTCTGTCCAGGGGAGTCTGGTAAGCATCCTGCTGGCATCTGGAACCTGGTGACTGAGTAATGAAGCTGAAGGGTTGTCATTCTACACCTGAAGTCTTTGGACAAAGTCTGAAGTGAAGCATGCTGAGGTGGCACTCGATGCGTTGATTAGGTTGTGATAGGTTGATGCAATATTATTTGACATGAATTTAGAGAAGCATGCAGGAAAGTGCACCCCACCCGAAGTCAGCATATCCAAGTCCAAGAAGAAAATATTAATACCCTCAATGCAATGATTGCCACCTCAACATGCTTCACTTCAGACTGTGTCCAGAGACTTCACGTGTGGAATGACAACCCTTCAGCTTCATTGCTTGGGTGAGACCTTTCCTTTAATAGTATGCTCTAATTCCATCCCAGGTGGTTCACTTTCTAACAAGGTCCCAAAACCTAGATATACACCAGTTTCTATGGGAGAGAGCATGTGTTCACACGTATCCATAAACTACTGTAAGGTATGTACCTGAAAGCAGAAGTGCACTAGAGTTTGCAGTGAGTACCTCCCTAACACTTCCTCTCCACTATTCCAAGCTTTGGGTCCATGATTACACAACAATTTGTTTGGCTTTGTATGTTAACTCTCTTTTCAGTCACCAGGTTCCAGATGTCATCAGGATGCCGGCCAGGCTTCCCTGGACTGAAGACCCCACCAATGTGTCCTGGAGCTCAGCTTCACCAGAGACACACACTACTAGGGAAAGAGAGAGGCAGACTGGGAGTATGGACCGACCAGTCAATGTCCATGTTCAGTGGGGAAGCAATTACAGAAACCAGACCTTCCACCTTCTGCAACCCTCAAAGACCCTGGGTCCATGCTCCCAGAGGGATAGAGAATGGGAAAGCTATCAGGGGAGTTGATGGGATATGGAGATTGGGTGGTGGGAATTGTGTGGAGTTGTACCCCTCCTACCCTATGGTTTTGTTAATTTATCCTTTCTTAAATAAAAAAAAAAGAAAATATTATACCCTTTTTGTTGTTGTTGTTGCGACTGTATTAAAGGTATAGGTCAGCTTGACAGGAAGTGATCTAATTTCTTTTTTTAAAATTAATTTATTTTTTATTTCTTTATTGGGGAATTAATATTTTACATTCGACAGTAAATACAATAGTTTGTACATGCATAACATTCCTCAGCTTCCCATATAACAATACAACCCCCACTAGGTCCACTGTCATCCTTCTTAGACCTGTATTCTCCCTACCCACCCACCCTCACCCCATAGTCTTTTACTTTGGTGCGATACACCAATTCCATACATATATGCGCATGTATAACAAATGTATAACTAATATACTGGGTCCTAAAACAGAGCTAAATGAAATAAAATGCTTCATTATGATACAGGAAACACTGCAGAAGTATCACTAAACAAGACATGGTAGCATTTCAACAGAGCCAGTCCCGCTAAGGAGACCTTAAATATCTGCAGGATGTGATGTATTTCTCTCAGAAATCAGAGTTTGGGAGGTATATCGTTTCTGCTTTGCAGATCTGGACAGGTTTAGAAATTCTTCACATATAAAGGCACAAAACAGAGTCGTGTATTTAGTTGAGATTGGGTTCTTTCAGGGTGGTATGACTTTAAAATAGAACTATATATTTAGAAACAAACAGATTTTAGAGGCAAGAACTTATGAGATAGAGTGTTTTGGGGAATTACACTTGTAAAATTACTGAGTCCAGAACAGGAAAATTGAAATAGCCTTTTCTGGTTTGGACAAATGCTGTCACAGGTGAAGATAGTTATTAACGCAGAAACTGACGAGAATGTTAAGCTTCTAGTGAATGTGTCTGTGTGGGAAAACAAAGGACCATTATCTTCAAATAATCAGAGGGTTGTTTTTTAGAAGATTATCCTTTTTACCTTTAGTTGAAAATTGAAGATGATACAAAATGAAAGTCTTCTCAAGCATAAATAATTCTTCAAAATACATGAAAGGTTAGACTATAGAAATTCTTAATTTGCTTTTTTCTGTTCCTTCCCTTAACTCTGAGTTAAAAAAAATAAAGCCCTGCTTCTATAAGGATGTCTCATTTTGATAGAAAAATATCATTTGCTTGAGATTTCCAGGCATTTTCAAAAATGCATATCTCAAAACTCATTCTCATAATCGCCTATGTTGCAAAATTGCTGCCATAAATGCTACTGTTTTCTACAAAACCATGAGACACTTTAGGATTCTGAAAACTATTCATTAATCAGAAAGTCTAAATGGCAAATAAGTTAACTTGGATATTTATTTAATACCCATGAAAGCATCAGTGTAATATAAAATATAACTTTAAAAAAACTCCATTTGACAGTTTGTCAAACTGGCTATCTTTTTACAGAAGGAGAATTCAAAGTCATTGATCACAAAAAAAGGAGTATTTCTAAAATCCCAAACAATTTAAAGTAATAATAGTCTGTATTTATTTTAATGGTGCCATTTATTGAATCATAGCAAGTGTATACACACAGGAAAAAGTAAAAATAGAGATTGAGCTCCAATTTTTAAGAGATAGCTATACCTGTAAATAAGTGAAATAAAAACATGTGTTCTCTTTTTTATGAGCATAATTGCATAGGATCATAATAAAAATATTAGGAACATTTCCTCAATTACTTATTCATAGTTTTAATAAATTGGGACTAGAACTTGTTGGTTTAGTTTTAATTTCATTCAAATTTATATTTGCCCAGATGCAAATTCGTTTTGTTATCTGGATTCTTATCTCCTAGGAAAAAAGAAATGATTGTTCCATATGAATTTTTTAAATTATATCAAGACAAGTAAATACAAATAATTAAAATGAACAGTTTATCATCATCTAAATGCAAACTCGTACAGCACAAAGAAAGACAATGTCATCTTTCCTCCATAGTTATTAATTATGTCAAGATGTATTATAGTAAATAATACGAAATGTTGGCAATGGCACTGTGAAGTGAATAGAGAAGTCTGCACTTCAACATATGGAGAAATTTAGCAATACAAAATGTATAATATTGTTTAAATTTGAAAGTTATTGTTAATGAAAATTATGGTAATTTTTTGTAAACTGAACTTTAGTAATTTTATATTTACAAGAATGTTGCAAAAATGTTGTTATACTCTCATAATCCCAGAAGATTATTTTGCTTATTGTTAACATCGTACGTTAGTAGGGTTCATTTACTACACTTAATGAGGCAGTACTGATCCATTGCAACTAATTAAAAATTATTCTGAATTAATACTTTCTTAGTTTTTACTAAATGTTCTTATGCTCTTCCTGCATGCTTTCTAGAATACCAGGCTATCTTGTATCCTCCAAGATGCTTCTTTGCTGTGAAAATTTCTCACACTTAATTATCATTGGTAACCTGGATAATTTTAAGAAATGCTTCTCAGGCATTTTGTAAAATGCCTCTCAGTTGGGATATGTCTACTGTTTCTCTTATGTCTATATTGGGATTATGTGTTTTGAGGAGAAAAGTCACTGATATAAAGTATCTTCTTCAGGGCATATCAAGGCTACATGCTATCATCATGGCTTATCAATTTTGATCTAAGACCTTGATCCCTGAAAATCATCTTTGTGAAGTTTCTTCACTGTAAAACCGGCAACTCTAGCCCTATCATTTCTTGAATCAAGTCATTATTCTAACACTTAAGGAATGGAGAGTTGGACCCCAACTAATTAAGAGTAGGTAACTATAGGACTTCTTTGTAGTTATTTTATACAGAATACTTATCTCTGTCTGATTTACTCACATTTTCAAACATTTATGTCAGTATTATCTCATGGACATTTGCTTAACACATTGTACTATAACCTGATAGTATTTTTATGTTCAACTGGCTCCAGCTTTCAACATTCAGGAGATATTTTTAATTGGCTGTTTACATTTAACTTATCCCAATATTCAGGTTTTGTGTGTATATTTAAAACATTAATCCCACAATAAAGAAAATTTAAAAAAAAAGAATTCCAGTTTGATCCTTTCTGTATATCCTGCTGAAAAGAAACACCTGGCTTTACAGAAAGAGCTTTTAGCATATGGCTTTGAAAAATTGGAGTCCTGAATGTACATAGAGGCTGAGACCATATAAGAGGAAAAATGAAAATAATGAGAAAGGGAGGATTTACCTACTTCTCTCCCTCTATGGGGGAAGGATGATTTGAAAAGAGTTACTTACCTTTCCCCCCAATGGCCAATGGATCATTTTTAATAAAGGTAAATATTTTGTTTTCCCTTACAAGTAGTCCACAGTATTAATGTGGAGAAGGTATACCTTTTACACTTTTTGCCAGTTGTAAGAAATATATTTTTGATCATTCAGATAACCTAAATATATTTCTCATGTAGGTGTGGTCTCCATTCTTCATTTCTGACCCACAGCTCCTCAAGCCCTTGAAATGTCTAAGCAATAGTAGTAATAGCAGTACCTTTTATTATTACTTCTGATCCTTCATTCTCAGTCTCTCAATTGCTTCAGAGCCATAAAGGTGGAATGGGTTAAATTCTTATAATAAGACACTTTTCACCACTAGAAGTTTATTTTGAGAATCCTTTAATTGAGGGGCTTCACCTCCAGGAGGATCACCTGTGAATAGAGGGTTGGAACTTTCACTCCCATCCCCAATAAATATGTGGAAATAGGAGAGAGGTTTGGAAGTTGAATCAATTACAAGGGCAATGATTTTAACTGCACTTATGACATAAAGGAGCTATAAAAAGCAAAAAGAGAGATTGCAGGTAGTCCCGTCGTTTATTAAACACATTCAGATGTCCAAACTCCGCCAAGACAGAAGCTCCTTTGGAAACTCACACTTTGATGACTTTGTCTGACTGCTTGTTGATTTGCATCCCTTAATATCCTCTCTAATAAGTGGGTAAGTAAAGGGCTTAGTGAATTCCATGAATCATTCTTTAAATTTATAAAACCCGAGGAGAAAATAATGAAAATCTCTGATATAAAGACATTTTGTTAGAACTACCTGGGTTTACTATTAGCATCTAAAGTGGAAGGGAATCTAGAGAACTTAGAATCAGATTCAACATATTAAGGGGGGGCTTTTAAGGAGTGTCTGAGTTCAGTAGAATTACAAGAAAACAAACTGGTGTCTAAGAAATGTTTGAGGGTACCTATAAGTGGAGTCACATATGGGAATTGGATGTATAACGTTTGTTCTCTTCTCTTTGTCTTGTTTTGCTTTTCATCATGTTCCATTTATCTACACATTTTGAAGTTTAAATGATATAGATAGGTATGAAATTTCTGGTATTCAGTTTGCTTGTTCTCTTCCTTTTGCTTCTCTGGTTGGATCTCTATTATTAACTTTAAAGATTAATAATTTAAATATTTATTCTTTCACAATTCTTGAATTATCCTTTTAACTATTTTTTCTTTGAATGCCAGTTGAAATTTATATTGACGTACTGTTATGGCCAATGATCCATTGCTTGAGGATGTATTCTGTTGATGAGGCCACCAAAGATATTCTTCACTTAGGTTATTCTTTTTAACTCGTTTTATTTATTTATTTATCTATTTGTTTTCCCTTTTGTTATCCTTATTGTTTTTTATTGTTGTTGTAGTTATTAATGTCATCATTGTTGGATAGGACAGAGAGAAATGGAGAGAGGAAGGGAAGACAGAGAGGAGGAAAGACAGACACCTGCAGACCTGCTTCACCACTTGTGAAGTGACTCCCCTGCAGGTGGGGAGCCAGGGGCTCAAACCAGGATCCTTCAGTGGGTCATTGCGCTTCATGCCACAGTGTGTTTAACCCGCTGTGCAATACTGTCCAACCCCCAGATTAGTCTTTTTAATATCTACCTTTTTTGTGTGTTCCTTATCAGAATTTCCACATCTATTTACATTTCACTGTATTTTTTGGCATGTTATCTACATTTTTCTTTAGAATCATCAGCATTCTAATTATAGTTATTTTATATTCACTGTCAGATAATTCCCAAACATTTGTGATATCTAAATGTGGCTCTGATTATTGCTTTGTCTTTCAGACTGTGTTTTCTTGCATTTCAGTAGGATATATATATCAGGTGGAGGGTAGATAGCATAATGGTTATGCAAACAGACTCTCATGCCTGAGGCTCCGAAGTCCCAGGTTCAATCCCCCGCACCACCATAAGCCAGAGCTAAACAGTGCTCTGGTAAAAAAAAAAAAAAAATATATATATATATATATATATATATATCAGGAAATGGTACTTTAGGAGCAAGAAATAGTTTAAATCAACATCCCTTATATAGGGTAATGTTAATTTGGCAAGGACTTGGACTTATTTAGTGTCTGTTGTAATTTTATATGCCAGAAACTCAAGTTGCTCTGCTGTCCCCATTTGGGTTTCCTTTTGCTCTGATTTTCTCTATAATCTGCTCTCTAGATAGTATCTATGTACTGTAGGTATAGTACATTATTGTTATACCTGATCTCTGCTGGTATGATGATAGGGTATGTCGGAGAATTGTCTAATAATATTATTATGATTTAGTTTTTTTTGAACCACGTGGTGGTGCACCTCTAAGCATACACATTACACTGCACGAGGACCCAGGTTCAAGCCCCAGGTCCCCACCTGCAGAGGGAAAGCTTCACGAGTAGTGAAGCAGGGCTGCAGGTATCCCTCTGTCTCTGTCCTTCTGTCTCTCCCCCTCTCTCAATTTCTGTTTTTATTGAATAATAAATAAATAAATAAATAAAATGTTAAAAAATAATTTAGTTTTTTGGTGGATCTTGTTTGGAATGTGACCATCGCTAGTGTTTTTTAGTCCCACCCTCACCTTACAGACAGAAAAAACTAGAGGAAAGTGGAATTCTTAGGGAAATATCTTTCCTCATATTGGATTAAGTTTTGGTAAGTTTTGAAGAGTTTGTTATGTTTTTGAAGAACAAGTTAGGTATATTTTACAAGTGTGACCTTTTATAATTAGTGATTTAATATTGATTTACACAGTTCAAGAATGCAGGGGTGTAATTCCACACCATTCCCACAACCTGCATCCTATGTGCCCATTCCCTCCATTAGAAACTGCATCAGTTCAGAAGTCAGGAGGTGAGGTAGCTCAGTGGGTTAAGCACATGTGGTGCAAAGCAAGGACTAGATAAGGATCCCAGTTCAAGCCCCAGGCTCCCTGCCTACAGGGGAATCGCTTCACAGGCGGTGAAGCAGGTCTGCAGGTGTCTATCTTTCTCTCCCCCCTCGGTCTTCCACTCCTCTTACCATTTCTCCCTGTCCAGTCCAACAACGATGACATCAATAATAACTACAACAAGAGCAACAAAAGGGAATAAATAAATAAATAAATAAATAAATTTTTAAAATAAAAAAAACTGCATCAGTTCATCTAAGGTCACAGATATGAGTGGATTGTTTTTTTTTTATTATTATTACTATTTAAGAAAGGAGACATTAACAAAACCATAGGGTAGGAGGGGTACAACTCCACACAATTCCCACCACCCAATCTCCATATCCCATCCCCTCCCCTGATAGCTTTCCCATTCTCTATCCCTCTGGGAGCATGGACCCAGGGTCGTTGTGGGTTGCAGAAGGTAGAAGGTCTGGCTTCTGTAATTGCTTCCCTGCTGAACATGGACGTTGACTGGTCGGTCCATACTCCCAGTCTGCCTCTCTCTTTCCCTAGTAGGGTGGGTCTCTGGGGAAGCGGAGCTCCAGTACACATTGGTGGGGTCGTCAGTCCAGGGAAGTCTGGTCAGCATCGCAGCATCGTGCTAGCATCTGGAACCTGGTGGCTGAAAAGAGAGTTAACATACAAAGCCAAACAAATTGTTGAACAAGCATGAACCTAAAGGCTGAAATATTACAGATTAAATGTTGGGGGGTACTCACTGCAGACTCTTGTGTACTTCTGGATTGTTATGTCTATAACTAACTCTCTATATTAAGTATGTATTTACCCACTACTTTTTCCTATGGTATTGCCTTCTCATCCTTTCTAAGTCACACTTACACTTTTTACTACTTCTGAGTGACCTTTCTTTTTTCCTCTTCTCTCTCCAAGTCCTGGTGGAATTGGAGTTTAGAGCCCTCTGGTCATCTTTCCCTAACATTTCTCCCCCTCTGGGAGTATGGACCAAAATTCTCTATGTGGTACAGAAGGTAGGAGTTATGGTTTCTATAATTGCTTCTCCACTATATGTGGACATTGGCAGGTTGAAAGTAAATTCTTGTCACAAGAAAAAAAAAGATAACCATGTGAGGTAATGAAAGTCTTTGTTAAGGTGTGTATAATTTTATTTATTTATTTATGTATTGGGGGATTAATGGTTTACAATTAATAGTAAAATACAATAGTTTGTACATGCTTAACATTTCCCATTTTTCCACATAACAGTACAATCCCCACTAGGTCCTCCTGTCATCATGATTCAGGAACTGAACCCGCTGAACCCCAGAGTCTTTCACTTTGGTGCAATACACCCACTCTAGTCCAAGTTCTGCTTAGTGTTTTCTCTTCTGGTCTTAGTGTTTTTCAACTTCTGCCTATGAGTGAGATCATATCATATTTATTCTTCTGTTTCTGACTTATCTCACTTAATATGATTCCTTCAAGCTCCATCCAAGATGGGCTGAAAAAGGTGAAATCACCATTTTAACAGCTTAGTAATATTCCATTATGTATTTAGACCACAACTTGCTCAGCCACCCATCTATTGTTGAACACCAAAACTAGTTTTGGTTATTAAAAATTGTGCTGCTATGAACATAGGTATGTATAAATCTTTTTGGATGGGTTTATTTGGTTCCTCAGGATATATCCTCAGGAGAGGAATTGCAGGGTAATAGGGTAAGTCCACTTCTAACCTTCAGAAACTTCTCCAGTCTGCTCTCCACAGGGGTTAGACCAATTCACATTCATATGAGCAGTGCAGGAGGATTTATTTGTCCCCACAACCCCCCTCCCTCTCGCATTTGTTACTATTATTCCTGGTGTATAACATTCTAACAAGAATGAAGTAGTATCTTATTTTTATTTGCATTTTTCTGACAATCAGTAACTTGGAGCATTTTTTCAGATGTCTGTTGGCCTTTTGGATCTCTTTTTGGTGAATATTCTGTTCATATTCTCTCCCCAATTTTTGGATGGGGTCTTTTTTTTTTTTTTGCTTGGTGAGATTATATATATTTGGTTATTAGCCTTTTTGTCTGACATATGACATGTAGGATCTTCTTCCATTCTGAGATTTTTTTTGTCCCCATAGGATGGCTCAGCTCTGGTTTATGGTGGTTCAGGGGAGTGAACCTGGGACCCTGTAGCCTCAGGTATAAAAACTATTTGCATAGCCATTATGCTGTCTCCCCCACCTTCTTCTCCCCCCATTCTGTAAGGAGCCTCTATGTTTGGGTAGTAGTTTCTTTTACTGTGCAGAAGCCTTTCAATTTGATGTGGTGCCATTGGTTTATGATTGTTTTATTCTTCCTTGGAATTGGATCTGTATCATTTAAGATGTCTATAAAATTAGATGGAAAGGAGTTTCACTGCTATTTTCCTCTATGCATTTGATGGTTTCTGGTCTAACATCCAAGTTCTTGATCCACTTGGAGTTTACTTTTTAAAATTTTTTATTATCTTTATTTGTTTATTGGATAGAGACAGCCAGAAATTGAGATCAGGAAGGGAGATAGAGAGGGAGGGAGACAGAGAGACACCTACAGACCGGCTTCACCACTTGCAAAGCTTTCCCCCGTAGGTGGGGACTGGGGGCTCAAACCAGGGTCCTTGGGCACTGTAACATGTGCACTCAATCAGGTGCACCACCACCTGGCCCCTGGAGTTTACTTTTATGTGTGGTGAAATGTAGTGATTTATTCTCCTTTTGCATGTTTCAACCCAATTTTTCCAACACCATTTGTTGAAGAGTCTCTCCTTTCTCCATTACTTATTTGGGCCCCTGGTCAAATATTAGATGTCTGTAGGTGTGGGGAGTATTACCATTTCTGTCCCACCATAACAACCCTCAAGGAACTTCCTTTAATTTTTTAAATATATATTTTTTATTTATACTAATGAAAGATACAGAAAGACCAGAGCACTGTTCAGCACTGACTTATTGTGGTGCTGGGACCTTAGAGCCTCAGACATGAAAGTCTTTTACAAAACTATTATGCTGCCTTCCAAGCCCATTTTGTTTAATCTTCACATTGATGCCTTTAGTATGATTTCTGGAAACAAGACCAGAAAAAGTTATGGTCTCTAAGACTTTAGTCCCCGAAATTTCTGAATTTCATGCCTGTCCATACTTAGCTTCCATCAACTTATCACAGAAGTTATTTAGTTATGACCTCTTTATGGCTACTACGTGTGTGGTAACTAAAGCTATCTTGGTTATGGCATTATCAAAAATCAAAGGAAAAGTTGAATAGAAAAGGACTTTATGGGGAAGAAAACAACTTTCAAGTTAAAAAACAAGTACAGTAAATTTGTTATAAACTGGAATTTGCTTTGGAAATTGTAAAGAAGCCTTCGGATTTAAGAAGAATGTTGAAGTCCAGTGACATGAAATCTGTACGTATGGTCGAGGGAGACAGCATTATGGTTATGCAAACAGGCTTAAATGCCTGAGGCTCCAAATGTCCTAGGTCCAGGCCCTAGCATCATCATAAGCCAGTGCTTTGAGGGGGGAAAAATGAAGGAAGGAAAGAAAGAAAGTGAAAAAGAACAAAAGATGTATATATATTAAGTAGTTCCCTGAGGGAAATCGTGCACATTTCTGAGGGGGGAATTAGCTGTGAGCATGCTCAGTTGAGGAACCTATAATAATCATACATTGCATGTACAGAAATTACAAGAAAAACATCATTAAGGGTATTTCTTTAAATACAGTAATAAAGTGGAAAATAACTGATGAATTAGTTCTAGCAATTGTCTCTATCTTATCTGGCACTATTCAGTATAGTAGAAAGATATATTTTTTAAAGATTTTATTTATTTATGAGAAATATAGGAGGAAAGAGAAAGGACCAGACATCACTCTGGCACATATGCTGGGGGGGGGGGGATCGAACTCGGGACCTCATGCTTGAGAGTCCAAAGCTTTATCAGTACACCACCTCCCAGACCACACATGATATATATATTTTTTAATTGAGAAGTTTAATGTTTTGCAGTGCAGTCATTAATACATGAGTACAAATTCATTATGTACCAGGACCCCACAGTTCTCTTCCACACACTCCTTCTTCCCCAAAGTCCTTTGCTTTAATGCAATACACCATGCATGTTAAAGTTTCTAGGCAGGGAGTCGGGCTGTAGCGCAGCGGGTTAAGCGCAGGTAGCGCAAAGCACAAGGACTGGCATAAGGATCCCGGTTCGAACCCCGGCTCCCCACCTGCAGGGGAGTCACTTCACAGGCGGTGAAGCAGGTCTGCAGGTGTCTATCTTTCTCTCCCCCTCTCTGTCTTCCCCTCCTCTCTCCGTTTCTCTCTGTCCTATCCAACAACAACGACAACAACAATAATAACTACAACAATAAAACAACAAGGGCAACAAAAGGGAATAAATAAATAAAATTAAAAAAAATTTTTTAAAAAGTTTCTAGGCAAAGTCAAATTTAAAGATTAAAGAACTCTGAAAATAGAAAATGTTATATCTCAGATAATAATATATCTTGTTCATCTGTCATTCAAGCGTATATATGACTAACCTTGATCATTTATATCTGTATCTATATATGTGTATATATGATTAACCTTTATTATAAGACTATATATTTAATTTTTATTACTTGGTATCCTTTCATTATTAATATTAAATATACCTTTGTTTGGACATCACCAATGCTTCGCCACTCCAGGATGAGATGGTGAAAGAAATCACAGCACCAAAGCTTTCTTCAGTGCATTAGGTGCCAGTTCAAACCTAGGTCATGCATATGGCAAAGCAGCTTGTTATCCAAGTGAATTATTTTGCTAGCTATCATTCTACCTTTACTAGTATTTTTATTAAGACCGGTGTGAGTAAACTAAATTGCACTGTTGTGCAGTCTAAACTCCTAACATAGCCATGATCAATACTACAAAGAGCTTTGTTTTGTTTTATGATCAAATACAGATGTATCTTATTCAATACCTAATAATATACCATTCATAACTATGTTCTGTAAAAGAGGGTGTTATAAATTTACTTCTAAGTAAAACATACACCTTTGACTGTATACTATAATTATACTAATCGTATTTGCTTTCCTGTAAGTAAATTGTTTTCAAAGTATAAAGTAGATAACAGGAAAACACAGTGATCTATTGTCTCTCATGTCTATAATTTGTTGAGCAAGATAGTCTAAGTTAGAAGCTTGGAAAACGATTTTATTGGTATTTGAAATATTTATCTGTGAAAGTCATGGTCTAAGACCCTTTTAAGATTTAAATTTTAAGTGCTTTCTCTTCTCCTTGTCAAGTCCTGGCATTTTATCATTTGGCATTAATGAAGTAGAGATTACACTCCTCCCCCAAACAGTGTCAGCAAATTATACTTATGGTGTATAATCAATAATATTAAAGGCTATACAGTTTAGATATTTAAAAGAATTGGCATTTCTGCAAAAAAAAAAAAAGATGTTTGCTATGTATTTAAGTGTTGGTCTCTATTATCAGAGAAAATACATTATGCATGTACAAACTATTGTATTTACTGTTGAATGTAAAACATTAATTCCCTAATAAAGAAATTTTTAAAAATAATAATAAATATTGGGCCAAAAAATTGCTTCTCTGGATATTGAGCTGCTTTGCCTTGTATGACCTAGGTTCAGACCCAGTCCCCACCACACCGAAGGAATTTTGGTGCTCTGGTCTCTTTTACTCTCTCTTTCTCTGCCACTGCCTCTTTGCCTCTCTGTCCCTATCTAAAAACAAAAGAAATAATGTGTCCTATTAGGAAAAAAAAAAAAAAGGTTTCTCAGGATTGCAGTTTTGTCTAGTTAACAATTAGATTTCTTTTTATCAGAGCAGTCATCCCGTAAATACTTATTGAATTGTCATCTGAAAGGCAGAATGACTGTATTGCAGCAGTATTACTTTATTATTTAATGATAATTTATGTAAAATATGAAATAAATATCCTCGTCTCGCTCCCCCCCCTTTCAGTCAGCAGTCATGACTTACAAATCATGTATTTAATTTGAATTTGCTTGCTAAGTTGTGGTATTTGTGAAAATAAATAAATATTTGTTGTTTGATTTCTAATGACTATGTTATATTTTGAGAAATTTCCTCATGACTCAATTATCTTACAGCACCAACTCAGCAATAAGATAAACCAAAAAACATGTTTATTTTAGTCTGTCATGATTGCAGTTTATATATATCTTAATTGCTTTCATTGTTTAGGGCTTTTTTGCAGGCATAATAATATTTTTTGAGCTTATTTCATGAGAGAGGGAGAGAAAAAAGGGAGACAGGGAGGAAACCAGAACAGTACTTGATACTAGCAGATATGATGCAGGGAGGGGTCGAACCCAAAGTCTCACACAGGAAATTCATGCTTTCTACCTTCTGATTCCCCTCCTTAGTCTTTCCGATAAAAAGAAGAAAAGAAAATGTAACTGTGAAAATCACTTTAAAATTCAAGGATAAATATACTTTGTCTTGAATCCTAGGTTCTAGCTTTACCATCACATGAGCATGTGGTGGGCAGCAACAAACAAAGGGAAGTCCTTGGATGGTGAAGCAGTGTTTTGGTATCTCCCCTTCTCAATTCTCTGTGTCTCCCACTCTCATCTCTTTTATGAAGAACAGATTGAGCCAGTGAGACATCTCTGTGGTATGACTCAGGTGTGAGGCACTGGGTTCATTACCCTGTACTATATATTTTATTTTTATTTTTTTATCATCTTTATTTATTAGATAGAGACAGCCAGAAATTGAGAGGGAAGGGGGTGATAGAGAAGGAGAAAGATAGAGAGACACCTGCAACACTACTTCACCATTCCTGAAGCTTCTCTCCTGCAGGTGGGGACCAGAGACTTGAATCTGGGTCCTTGCACACTATATATAACATGTGCGCTTAACCAGGTATGCCACGGCACAGCCCCTGTACTATATATTTCAAAAGTTAAATAAATAAGTAAATGAATAACTATAAAACTCTAAAGGGAATCATTTCAGGTGGTCTTGAAACTTTATCTACATTAGTATGGAGGTAGTTAATGTAATTATAATTTTATTTATTAGATAACAAAGCCGTGCCACAGTATAATGATTTCTTAACTATGACATTTGACATAATCCTGTATCTTCAGTTGAAGATCTGGGCCTAGTGCTATCATGTAGTTTATTTTATTTGTGAATGGATGAAAACATTAGGGTGGCATGTAACTTGGGAATACAATTGATACTTTATTTTGCTTTCTTTGTTACACTTGCATGACAAAATAATCTTTGCCTTTTCTAATTCTCATTTCACATTTCACGGCATATGTTTCTCCTTTGGCATAGCCCTGAGAGTTCGGGTTAATAAGAAAACAGAACCATATGTTAAGGCAATATTGACTCTGGAGAACAATTGAGGATGCTATGTTTTTTCCTTGAAGAACTGATAGGGTGGAATTCTAGAGGCACCATTTGATGTCCTACTGAAGAAAAGTTCAGGGGGTCATGAAATCCAGGCTTACTCCCCCAGAAAACTGCAAGTGTCTGGATTCTTCATCATCGGGGGGCCAGGTGATTCTTGAAGGTTAATATAATACACTTTTTTTGGACATGATCTTTCTTTGCTTTTACATTTCCACAGAAATGCTGTCCACTTCCATACTAAGTCCTCTTTATTGTTTTTTATCTTTCCCCTCAGGAATCACAAAAAGAATACTTTGAGGTGAGAAAAATCGCAGGAAAAAAAATGTCACTTTTGTAAGAAGCTGAGCTCCTGAATATCTCTCCAAGGTATGCTGCTGCATAGTAATCAGGAATGTGAAGGGCTTTCCTGCTGAGCTAACATGTTCCTGGTGTGATGAAAAAAAAAGTGAAAATGATAGTAATTTTGAGGGTCAGTAACACAACCATCCTATATCATCTGCTTAAATGGAAATATAGCATGTCAGCTGGATTGTGGTTACTGCTGAGTTGTTAACCCTATTCGATATAAGGGAGGATTTTACTAGGCACTTTCAGTCAATTTTCTTCAACTAAAAATACTACTCAGTAATCTCCTCTATGCACAGGAGAATAGTTGGCTACTGATCTCTCATTACTTACTAACAGAAGCCTTCTGTCTATTAAGAATAACTTCTGATTATCAAGTTATTGAAATATATGCAGTGACAATATTAAAACATGATGTTTTTTTCCCTTTCTTTTTCAGCTACCTAAATACATACTCCATTTAAACAGAAGGAATCTTCAGAAATTCTTCACAGACACTTCAAGAAATCATAAAACAAGGATCATCTGAACTCTGTGGATGAAAAGAAATGCTGTTTAAATCTTCTCAGTGACCAAAGAATGAAAACGAAAATGGCTAGAGACACTGCACCTTGACTTGGAGGAAAATGGCACTTTGGTGGTGGGTGACCTGTGCTGGCACCTATTTGAGGAGATATGATATTGTACCCCTGAGATAACAGTCTTGTAAAACATCTCCCCAGTAGAAATTAAAACAATAAAGATTCTTCAGAGAGAAAACAAAAAACAGGGGATGTCACTGGAACTTTAAACTGTGTTACTTGTATTACATGAATATGTTCTTTTAAAATAAAATACTCTTGTAACTTTGACAGCAGCTTATTTGCAAGTATATCCCATAAAGAACCGTGTACAGTGAAAATAACCACTTCTTCTATTTTTTTTCCCTTTCAGATAGGTACAGAGAGACAGTGAGAGAGAAGGAAAGGGAGGGAAGTGGGGCAAAATAGCCATTTGTATATCACAAACTTTTACTCCACATGTGTAGGCAGTGTTTCTCTGTGCCATTTGAAAGAAATGATCTTTTCTGGGATACTGATTCAAGCCACTCAAAGGTCTCAGCCGTGTGTGTGTGTGTGTGTGTGTGTGTGTGTGTGTGTGTGTGAAATAAAAATCAGAACTCTGTTCAGATGCTATTTTACAAGAACTGAATCACCTTCTCATTGGTTAATTTTTGCTTATCTCACCAATCTTGACTCAGTATTTGTGTTTAACTAGTAATAGTGATCTGTATATCCACTTTGTAGAGATTTGTTTCCTTAAAGTGAAATAGTGAAAAGAAAAAAAAAGTCATTCTGTGCTCACAATAGTTGATCTAATAATGCTGTAAGATACAGAGGATAAAATTGTCAGCTCAGAGTTTTGATAATCTTAGTCAAGTTTATTTAAGGTGAAAAACACTGTTTTCTACTTCAGAAACAACTAAATAAAATAATGATGTCACTCACCTAAGTCTGGCCATAGATTCTAGACTGGTGACTGACTGGAAATTTGATGTTCCAAGAACAAGGTACCATAAAATGAGTCAGTATTTCACAAAGATAGTAGATGACAATCATGCCTTTGGTTCTGAGGCCCTAGATTCAGTCCCTGGTGCCACCATAAGCCAGAGCTGAAACAGTGCCCTGGTTAAAAAGAAAATAATCCAGGATTCAGGCGGTAGTGCAGCGGGGTAAAGCACACGTGGTGCAAAGCGCAAGGATAGGCAAAAGGATCCTGGTTGGAGCCTGAGCCCTGGCTCCCCACCTGCAGGATAGTCGCTTCACAGGCTACTAGTAAAGCAGGTCTGCAGGTGTCTGTCGTTCTCTCCCTCCTCTGTCTTCCCCTCCTCTCTCCATTTCTCTCTGTCCTATCCAACAACAATGACATCAATAATAACTACAACAATAAAAAACAAGGGTAACAAAAGGGAATAAATAAATAAATAAATAAATAAATTTAAAAACTAAAAACATAAAATAACCCCCACCTGCAGGGGGAAATCTTCATTAGTGGTGAAGCAGTGCTACAGGTGCCTCTGTCTCTCTTCCTCCCTATTTCCCCTTTCCCTCTCAATTTCTGGCTGTCTCTATCCAATAAATAAAGATAATAAAAAATAAATTTAAAACATAAAAATAAAATACAATGATTTAAAAAATAATTCTTAAGTATCAATTTTATAAATATTTACTTCAAATCCCAACCTCAAAATTTCAGTCAGACAAATCATAGTCTGTTGAAATTGTAGTTATGAAACCTTATATTATACTGCTGTACAAGTTTCAGGTGTATGTCATTAAAATTCAACATGTGTATAGACTACATTAAATTTTAAGGTCTAAAAATAAGAGCAGAACTCCTTAGTATGCCCTTCTGCTTGCTTCCTACATCTGAATTCTAAATTCCATTTCAGACAATATGTTTACAAAGTCCAGAGGAAGGACGGGATGTTTCAGTGATCGATACTTACGCAAGGATATATTTTATTTCATTTTGTTAGAATCTCAGAATTATGTTAACAATGTCACATTTAAGAATTTATACAGCACGTAAAGAACAAGACAGTCTATCCACTGAAATGATTTTATGTCAGAAACTAACTTATCACCATGTTCTGTGATTATGTGAAAATGCTGAACTTTCTTTATAGATTTTGCTAGATTTCTTACATGCTCTGTAGTTGTGTTCAGGGTCAGCAAAGAACTCTAGAACAACAAAAGTAACTTCACATAACCTTTTATTACATTTCTCTTGAGAATGAGAGCCTTTAACCACTCCTCATTGCTCAGTAAAGACAGTTTAAGCACTTTATATAATTTCTTCTTCTTTTATTAAATTTTTGCTTTATCTTTATTTTACTGTCTAACATTTGAAATGACATTTGAAATAATTTGAATAAACTAATAATGGGAGAATGATAAAAAGTTTCCATGTTTAAGACGGGGAAGAATGATAATAAAGTTTTTTTTTAAAAAAAGTAACAACAACAAAGGTGGGGGGAACGGTAGCACTGTGGTTTAAGCGCACGTGGAGTAAAGCACAAGGATGGTGCAAGGATCCCAGTTCAAGACCCCAGCTCCCCACCTGCAGGGGAGTCACTTCACAAGCGGTAAAGCAGGTCTGTAGGTGTCTGTCTTTCTCTCCCTCTCTCTGTCTTCCCCTCCCCTCTCCATTTCTCTCAGTCCTATCCAACAATGACGACAGCAACAACAGCAACAATAAAAAAACAAGTAACAAGACTGGGAAGAATGTAGAGAACAATAAACTCTGGTACACTGTTGATGGAACTGTAAAGAGCCCCTATGGAAAAAGATGTGGAGATTCTTTTACAAAATGAAACTAGAAATACTGTGTGATCCTGAAGTGTTTTTTGTGTTATTCAGAAACATGCTTAGGCATATTATTTTAAATTTTTTTCAGTAGATATCTATTTGCTTATAACAAGCGCTAGTTCAGCAAAATATGTAAGAAGCTTTTAAATACCAATCTCTGTATCCTACTATGCTCTGTATAAGTAAGGTTTGTAATACATAAATTATTATTTTGTATATGTAACTTTTTGTCTTTACAACTGTGTTATACCTTTTCTTTCTTTCTTTTCTCTTTTTTATTTTGCCTCCAGGGTTATTCTGGGGCTCAGTGCTTGCACAGTGAATCCACTGCTCCTGGAGGCATTTTTCCCCCCTTTGTTTTTGTTGCCCTTGTTGTTGTAGCTTTGTTGTGGTTATTACTGTTGTTGTTGATGCCCTTCGTTGTTGGATAGGACAGAAAGAAATGGAGTGAGGAGGGGAAGACAGAGAGGGGGAGAGAAAGACAGACACCTGCAGACCTGCTTCACCGCTTGTGGAGCGACTCCTCTGTAGGTGGGGAGCCAGAGGCTTGAACCTTGATCCTTACGCCTGTCCTTAAGCTTTGTGCCACCTGCGTTTAACCTGCTGTGCTACCGCCTGACCCCCGTCTTATACCTTTTCAAGGGCATTTGGGTATACATTGAAACCTATAAAAATAACTGAGATGGTTACAAAAGCGACATTTAAATGTTGCTATTATATATCAATTACTAAAGGCTTTCACATAATTTATCTGATTTGCTACTCAAAAATCCTTATGGGCAAAGTATATAGCTATTGTTTTCATTACCCTAATTTTATATGTGTGTTGACAAAGTACCTAGAAGAAATGTAGATTTTCTGCATGTATTTTGAGATCCCAACTTATGCCTTTTGGCCCTGGATATACCTAGTCCTTTTATTATGTCCTACAGTTGGTCTAAGAAACAAGTGTAGTGATTGGCATGTAGTTGACTACGAATACTGTTCCATTGGATATTGACCAATAAAAGCTAAAAAAAATAGTGTTTGAAAACAAATAATTTTATCTTTATAAAAATATCTAATTTAATTTATTTATTATTACATAGATATTGAGAACGTATGGAAAGGGGAAAAGGCAGAGAGAGACCTGCAGCCCTGCTTCACCATTGGTGGAGCTTTCCCCCTGCATGAGGGGACCTGGGATTTGAACCTGTGTCCTTGCACACTATAATACGTGCATGTAAACAGGTGCACCACCTCTTGGTCCCAACAAACAACCTTGTCTTAATAAAGATTCACAAATATGCCTGTTTCTCAAATAATTTTACTGAGAAAATAATGGCTTATAGGACAATTAAATAAGAAAGGTACAATGGGAGCTGGGTGGTAGCTCAGCAGGTTAAACGAACATGGCACAAAGCACAACAGGCCTTAAGAATCTCCATTGGAGCCCCCAGCTCTGCGCCTGCAGGGGTCACTGTGCTAGAGGTGAAGCAGGTCTATCTTTCTCTCCTCCTCTCTGTCTTCCCCTCCTCTCTCGATTTCTCTCTGTCCTATCCAACAACAACAGGTATGACAACAATTACAATAAAAACTACAACAAGCACAACAACAAGGGCAACAAAATGGAAAAAATAGACTCCAGGAGCAGTGGTTTCGTAGTGCAGACACAGGGTCCCAGCGATAACCCTGGAGGCAGAGAAAAAAAAAGTGTAGTATGTATACACAGTGGACTACTACAAATATCTCTAATCACCATCTGAAATTGTATAAATAAATTTAAAGGTAAAGGTCAAAATTTTCCCCTTTAAATTCCATTATGTCACTTTCATTTTGGTAGCTTCTATGGTGCATTTTAATATTATGTGAAATTTAACAATTGTGGTCAGAAATTCGGCACTTCTTACAGTGGTGCAGTATTTTCAGCTATTTGTGTCACATTTCTGACTCTAGATGGTGTTTGAGTTTGCTACCCCTGCTAAATATACTGTATATAAGTCACTTTTCATCCTTAGAAATTGTCTCTGATACTCATACTCAAGTAAATTATTTTTCGTTCATCTCTGGGATTCAACTCTCTTATATATGCTTTCTCTTTAGTGGTTTCTGTTCCTTCCTTTGCTGATTATTTTTTTGGGGGATAATTATCTGAAGTGACTTTTCAATGTATAAAAGGTTCACAGAGTGAAATATAAAAAGAGTTCTACAAGTAAATTACCAGCCTAACTTGGGTCTGAAATAGGAGACTCATGAAAACTGAATGCTCTTTATATTTATTTTACAAGTTAATAGGTAATGGATATGCACTACTCTAGTCATACAGAAAATGCAATGGATACCCCCATGGAAAAAAGAAAATGGATTTGAGAACTGGAAATTGCTTATAGGAAAAGGACAGTTAAAATATGGACGGGCCATTTTCTGGATGGTTAAGTTTCAGAAAAGCTGGTTCTATCCAAATGTACTAAAATTGATTAAACTTCATTCAGTGACCTTTCTAGCACGTGAAATGTATACAGACACAGGAGGTGTTGTCGTGGTCATCAGTCCTCAATTTGGAAAAGATTCTACAAGTGATTATGATGTCTTACAAATGAATATGATATGTTATCTTAATATGACAGGTGTGTTACTTGCCTATTCATATGAAACTATGATTCTCAAACTTTGGCTTGCAATCACCTAGACAGCTTATTAGAGCAGAGGTTCCTATGTCTCTTTTCTTAAAGTTTATGATTTAACAGGCATGAGTTGGGACTAGAGAATTTTCTACTGCAATAGGACTTGTAACACATAATTTATATGCTTTCTGTTTTTTAAAAAAATCATTGGAAATATTATTTTTTTATTTGATAGGACAGAGAAATTGAGAGGGGAAAGGAGGATAGAGAGGGAGAGAAAAAGCTATTTCACTAGCCACAGAGAATTAACATTTCTAAAGAGTTCTCTGCTGATACTGGTATTTCTGGTCTGTGAGTAGCATGGATACAGATAGAAGAGACAGAAGTGTAGCAAATCTTCAGCAACCTTTATTAAGCACAGTTTCAGATAGACTGCTTCAGCCTGATCTTTATCATTATAAACTCCTCTCAAGGTTCCTACACATATTTCTGCACCACTAACAACTTAAAGAAAGTTCAAGGTGTTTGATTGTATATTTATTTATTTGCTTATAGAATAATATCTGCTGTGAAGATGTATATGAAAGAACTTCCCCATGCAATTACTGGGTGTGTGTCTGGAAGCCACTGTATGTTTACTCTGTTTTTGATTATAATTTTCCATATATTGCTGTCTAAAAGTTTTGTTGTCTAAAAGGTTTAAGGTGGGATAGACATTTACTAAGAGCCTAGTAAGGAAGATACCTTCGGTTAGTGTTACTAGATCATAGCCTGAAGCGGAATCCTGATGTACTACAGTAACTAAGGCTCTTGTTTCAATATTTCTAGAAGTCCCAAACCACCTCTCCACCTCTTCTCTCTCTCTCTCTCTCTCTCTCTCTCTCTCTCTCTCTCTCTCACACACACACACACACACACATACACACACACACACACACACACACACACATCCCTATCAACTGTAGGTAAAGATAGATACTAGAAGTTGTCTGGTAGGAATGATCTCACATAGGTGAATCTTAAGAACAATGAACAGTAAAAGAAAACATATAAATCTTGGACTGTTTATGGTATATTACAACAAAGCAAACAACTCTGGGGAGAGAGTGAAAGGGAAAGAATGAAGAGACAATGGTGTTTTATTGTGTTTCCTAGACACCAATCGAGGAGATGAGAGATTGTGCCTATATGTTAAAGACTATACTGAAAACCATTAACCCTTCCATAAAATTAAAATTTAAAAAAAATGTGTGGTTGTATTAGTGAGGGCAGGAATCTAGGAAAGCCTAGCTACTCCCATGCCCCTCCAAAAAAGGCAATTTATTGTCCCCTTTAGCCCCTTGTTCAGAAATGCCAGATGCCTCCAGTTATAAGTATTTTCAAAGTTCAGTAGCTTAAAATATAAGCTTCTCTCCTATTAATTCTTAGCCATTTGCAAAAGTTAATGTCAATTCAAATATATGCTTTCCTTATTCAACTGATGCATTACTGACATTTTCATGGGGTTTCTGAAGAAAGCAAAGAGTAATTCCTGTCTGTGGTATGCCACATATTAGTGCTTGCTAGAATTATTTACCTTAAATGTACGAAGATAAAGAAAATAAAATGTACTTACTGCGCCTAGAGTTTTGAATAGTTGGAACTTACACAATAATATCTCCATATTTCATGTCAAAATTCATTTTGATATTTTTCTATTTTTTGTCTGAAATAATATTTTGATATTTTTCTAATTTTGTCTGAAATAATATTTGTAAATTAGCATTATCTGTATCAGTGTATGAAATATTGATTACTGCTTAGTGCTTGTAAATACATGGATGCAATAAAACACAAGTTTTGTGAAGTACTTTGATTATTTATAACTTCTGATTTATTTATGACTTTTGAAGATTTTAAAGTCAAAATAATTTAGAAAAATCCTTAACCTTTTCTATTTGCTATGACAACCCTCATATTGATTTTTCAAATCTCTTCCCTTTTAATATATTATTTTCTGTTAAAATGTCTATAAATTATCTTCCTCATTTTCTTCTTTAAAATTAACTTTGTTTTCCTTACTATGTTATGTAAACATATAACCACCTTTAATTGATTATTCTTAATTTCTTCTTAGGATATCCTTTCTAACAAATTCCTTTAAATATGTGGATGATAGTGAACTGATTTGACAAATCTTTCTTCTGATTTTAGCTAATATTTTTTTTAATTTTTTTGTAGTTGTAAGCTTTGTTTTCATTTTCTCAAAACAAATGAATCATTTATAAAATATAAAACTGAATTAAGGATAGATAATTTTTCATCCACATAATAGTTGCATTTTCTCAAACTAGGAAATAGTGGTGTTTGCCAACACAGACAAAATTGCTTCACTGAAATTATTCATCTTTCATTTTGCTTAAGCTGAAACTTGAAACAAATGTCTTCTCTTCATACTATAATTATTATTCTAGCCAAATAAGAAGTTATTAAAGTTTTAGGAACATATGATACTTTATATTATCCAAATGCTCTTCAACAATTCCTGGGGATGTGTTTTTTAGTGAGATTGATGTGGTAGATAGGTATCTTGAAGCAGAATCAGTAATTAGGGCAATTTCCAAAACTGAACAACCTCTTCCCTCCTCCCTAATAAAAAAAGGGACATGGTACATGAAAATGAAGACATACTTTATATATATTGACTGTTAAGATTGTGAAAGTGAGTTTTAGTCATAACATTTTTATTCTTTATTACCAGGAAATGTACAGCATAATGAAAGAAGTAGCGGCAGCAATTCACACAAAAGTAATTTTCAAACTGACATTACAGTGCATTAAATTTTAGTTAAGCATAAGGATAGTGATTTAGTTATGAATGGGTGATGACTTCAACTTGAATATAGATGAGTGATAGTATGATGTAGTTGTTAAAAACTTCCATTAAAAAAAAACCCTCCAGTTTAGGATTTTGTTTTACACTATTTCAGCCGCAAAAGATTTCAAAGAAATTTTCAACCTTCAGATAACAGGAAGAAATCTGTATTTAGTCTTCTAACCGGCATATATGAGTATTTTTTCAATGGTCGTTAACGTTAGTAGGGTTTTTTTGTTTTTTGTTTTGCCTATTTCTTTTTGCCACCTCTGGGTTTTCACCTCTCTGGATGGATGGCTTTTTCACATATATATATAGAGAGAGAGACAGAGAGAGAGAGGAGAGAGAGAGAGAGAGGAGAGAGAGAGAGAGAGAATAACCTACAGTTTCCAGGTTTCCTTTGGTGATGTGAGGGTCAGGCTTAGACCTTAAACTATTATTAGGTCTTTTAAATAGACTTTATCAAAATGAAAGAAGGTTTTCAGATCACAAACAAAATTAATTCCCTTTAACACCAAAATTGGTGGCAATGCTAATTTTCACATTGAATAAATGAAAACAGCTAGGCATTTAAGCTTGAAGCATGAATTACACTGATTTACAAATTCTTCTGGATTAAGTAAAATAGAAAGTGCTACAGTTTGTTGGACATGCACTAAAAAAAAGTTTTAATTAATCTAGTCACTAGCAGATTAAGTCACTTGTCATTTTCTGTGCACTCGACACAAAAATCACTTGTTCAACAAATGTTCTTTGATTGCCTATTAAGTGCTTTGTTGTTTTAATCCAATTCTGCAAAAAGAAATACCTTTTTATGCCATGGCTATTTTCCTTTTCTACAGACACTTCCACTGGGCCTTGGAGATGGGCAATTCTATGCCTGGACAGATGGTTTGAGAAGAAAGGACTGGCATGACTATGAAAGCATTCAGAAAGAGGCTATGCGCTCAGGTATGAACTTCAGTAAGCCAAAGTGCCGTTATACTCA
This sequence comes from Erinaceus europaeus, assembly GCF_950295315.1. NCBI lineage: Eukaryota > Metazoa > Chordata > Mammalia > Eulipotyphla > Erinaceidae > Erinaceus > Erinaceus europaeus. The sequence goes on from NC_080163.1 coordinate 95,521,900, forward strand.
CTGTAGTGTCTCATTTATTACTTAAAATAGTGTAAATAGAAGTCCTTCTGTACATAGTAATGTTATTTCATGGGGGATTTTGTATTTTAATGTTGGGTAGGACTAAAATTTTAATTTCACAGAAAAAGCAAATAGACTTTATAATACTAGCCAAATAAGAGGTCATTAAAGCTTTAAAGATGGGAGTTGGGTGGTAGCACAGCGGGTTAAACATAGGTGGCACAAAGCGCAAGGACCTGCATAAGCATCCAGGTTGGAGTCCCATCTCCCCACCTACAGGAGAGTCAGGAGTCCTTACACAGGTGATGAAGCAGGTCTGCAGGTGTTTATCTTTCTCTCCCCCTTTCTGTCTTACTCTCCTCTCTCCATTTCTCTCTGTTCTGTCCAACAATGACAACATCAACAACAATAATAACTACAACAATAAAACAATAAGAACAACAAAAGGGAATAAATATTTAAAAATAATAATAAAATACAATTTTAAAGACACAAAATACTTTATATTTCCAAATTGTTCTTCAACAGTTCTTGAGGATGGTCAGAATTTTTCAGTGAGACTGACTTGGTAGATATGTATTTTGAAGCTGAGATACACCTGACTGTGAATGGAAAGTTCTCAAGGCGTATCACAGTTCTATTCAATGTCTGGGGGATAGCAAGTTAGTAGATCACAGGAGTCCAAAGCAGGTTGGTAATGCTCTGATAGAAAGATAGTTATATGACATCAAGTAAACTTCTATGTATATTTCTTAATTCTAGTCTTGTACTAAAGAGGAGACATGGAAAGAGAAGGGACATTGTAGTACTTATGATAAAAAATAGAACTAAACTCCCTGGGAAGTACTAAAATATTATATTGCTAGTCAGAGAAATTTAGAAAAGTATATAGCTAGACACTGAATGTACTTTCAATTTACTTTAATTGTATGAGGTAGGATGGACATATTCCATTGTTCAGACAAAGGAGCTCTCTTTCATATGAAGATACCACAGAAATAGGGAAGCTATTGTTTAATAAAAATATCTGATCAGCTCTGAGACATTGCATTAAGTCAACAGCAAAACAGCTCTGAGACATTGCATTAAGTCAACAGCAAAAACATCTCATACTGTGAAGGCCTTTTTGTGAAACTTGCTCATAACTAACTTACACCTGCAGGAAAACTGGAATAAAGATTTTAAAACAATTATGAAACTGTTCCAGGCTATGAAATGTTCTTAGCTCTGGCTCAGGTGTGGTTGATGTAATTATTACAGACTTTGTTCATTTTCTTCTTTCTTTTTGCCAGATAAAGCTATCCCATAACCACCCTTATTCCCCAACAGCATTATAGTTGTTACTCCCAGTGATTTCAGTTCTCAGAGATGCAACCTCTACCAGGTTGTCTTGTAGTGTTATTAGAACCCCATCAATGGTCCCCATTACTTCTTCTTCTAGCGTTTGCCCTTCTTCCGTAGCCAGTTAACAGCGTCAGGTTGAGCCTGATGTAAAGTTTCGAGACCTCCTTTGAATCTGGAAAGGTGGCAGTCGTTGACTATGTGGGTCATAGTCTGTCTGTAGACGCAAGGGCAGTTTGGGTCGTCTCTGGTTCCCCAGCGGTGGAACATAGCGGCGCACCAGCCATGGCCTGTTCGATAGCGATTGAGGAGGGCCCAATCATAACGTGCTAGGTCAAAGCCGGGTTGACGTTTGCAGGGGTCTGTGATGAGGTGTTTGTTCTTTACCTCAGCTGACTGCCAACTCTGTTTCCAAGAGACTGGAACAGAGAAGTTCAGTGTAGGCATAGGGGACCAGATTGGGTGACGAGACGTCAAGTGTTGGACAGGGTGTGCGAAGATATCCGTGTATATTGGCAGGTCCGGTCGAGTGTAGACGTGGGAAATGAACTTAGATGATGCCGCATCCCGACGAATATCTGGTGGGGCGATGTTGCTAAGAACTGGCAGCCATGGAATCAGGGTGGAACGGATGGTTCCAGAAATTATCCTCATGGAGGAATATAATTTGGAATTGACCAAGTGGACATGGGGGCTACGGAACCATACTGGGGCACAGTATTCTGCAGTGGAATAGCATAATGCCAGAGATGATGATGGTAGTGTGGAAGCGCTCGCGCCCCATTGCAAGCTGGCCAGTCTTGCAATGATGTTATTCCTCACGCCCACCTTTGCTGCAGTTTTTATGAGATGTTTGTGAAATGACAGAGTGCGATCGAGAGTAACGCCAAGATAGACTGGCTGGGCTTCATGCCGGATTCTCGTACCGCCAAGCTGCACATTAAGCTCACGCGAGGCCGAGGCATGGTGTAGATGGAAAACAGATGATACCGTTTTTGCAGTGCTAGGGATTAGTCACTATTTTTTACAGTAATCAGATACCAGAGACATGTCTTTCGTGTTTCCTCGAGGATGTTGAACTTGGATGCCTGAGTTGCACAGCAGATGTCATCAGCGTAGATGAACTTCCTTGAAGAAGTTTCTGGGAGGTCATTGATGTAAATATTAAATAGTGTAGGAGCCAGAACAGAGCCCTGGGGGGGGGGCACTTGAGACAAGTCTCCATCTGCTAGACTTGTCACCCAGATGCACCCGGAATCTTCTGTTTTGCAGAAGAAACGATATAGTGTTGGCCACCCATGGAGACAGGCATCTTGAGATCTTGACTAGGAGACCACGGTGCCAGACCGTGTCATAGGCTGCTGTGAGATCAACAAAGACAGCACCCATCTTTAAATTCTTCTGGAATCCATTTTCAATGTAAGTTGAGAGGGCCAGGACTTGTTCGCAGGTAGATCTTCCTGGGCGGAAACCAGCTTTACTAACAAGTCTTTAGTAATCCTCTCACTTTCCCATGCTTATTTTTTCCTATCACTTTGTCCTATCAGACTTATATTAATCTAACCATCTATTCCTTTTTTTAAAATCTATTCTCTTAATAAACTCATGGTCTATTTCACTGGCCTGCATTTTTACCCATCTTATTTTTAAGTTGTTGTTGTTTTTACCAGAGCACTGCTCAGCTCTTGCTTTTGGTTGTGCTGGATTGAACCTGGGACTTTGGAGCCTCAAGCATGAGAGACTCTTTGCATAACCATTATGCTATCTACCCATGCCTTAACTATTTATTCCTGCTGCCAGCCAGAGGAAGCTCAGTTTGGGGGTAGGGGGTACACTTATGTAATATAATCACCTAAAATTGCCACTAGTTAATAATAATAGTAATAATAAACTAAACTTTACTAAAAGGATGCTTTTTACTCAGTAATTTATATAAATATTTAATTTAAACCTTTTACTGAATTAATGAGGTATTATTTTTCCCAATTTGTAAAAGAGTCATTCTTTAGAATTAAATATCACCCAAGATCAAAATAGTACTTTTCAGAGTGACATTAAATATCAAATAAATCTTCTGCTCCATTATACCACACTACCAAATATCAAATAGTAATACTAGGGCACTCTGTAATAATGACAAGGGGACATGTGGGAGAGAGACATGCCTGGAGACATGTACTAGCTTTTTCATTTGAGTGGCTAAAGGAAAAATGAATTATCTTTCTAATAATTTCCTTTGTAGAATTGCTATAAAGTTAAAGAAAACATATCTAACATAATTGGCCAACTATTAAAAAATAATAGAAATTTAACTAGTGATGATTGGAATTGTCAATCCATCTAAGTTTCTTTCACTTGATTTTACGTAATCTGTATACCCTTTCTTATATCTATGAGTTTTCAGTATAAAGCTCAGGAAATCACCTCTATTTCTGTGTCATATTATACAATATGGCTCATAAATAAGGATATTTTTCATATCCTTCTCACTTGACCCAGAGTAAATTGGTCTCCAATGAAATTTGGCAATATAACATATTTTCTATAGAGGAAACATTTTGTGAACATAAAACTTTAAATGTGAGCATGTTATGTAATTCACTAGTAGATACAGGTATAATGGTCCATGATTCACTACTTTTCGAAATATTAGAAATACAACTTGAGAAGTTCTAAGTACATGCTAACATACATGTACTAGAGTTAAATATATGTTTCAATGTCTAGACCAAGAAAATAGACTATTTGTACTGTTCTGACCTTACAAAATTTTTGTTTTGTATACCTAAACATGTTTAAATTTACCTGTATTTGTACTTTATGGAAAATTATACCTGATAGTGTTATTTAAACTTTTTTAGTTTTTTTTTTAAATTTTTATTTATAAAAAGGAAACACTGATAAAAACCATAGGATAAGTAGGGTACAACTCCACACAATTCCCATCACCAGAATGCCATATCCCATCTCCTCCCCTCCTCCCGAGAGCTTTCCTATTCTTTATCCCTCTGGGAGTATGGACCCAGGGTCATTATGGGTTGCAGAAGGTGGAAGGTCTGGCTTCTGTAATTGCTTCCCTGCTGAACATGGGTGCTAACAGGTCGATCCATACTCCCAGCCTGTCTCTCTCTTTCCCTAGTGGGGTGGAGTTCTGGGGAAGTGAGGTTCCAGGACACATTGGTGGGGTCCTGTGTCCAGGGAAGTCTGGTTGGCATCATGTTAGCATCTGGAACCTGGTGGCTAAAAAAAGAGTGAACATATAGAACCAAACAAATTGTTGACTAATCCTGAACCTAAAGGCTGCAATAGTTCATATGAAGAGTTGGGGGGGTCTCTATTTTGTAGATAGACAGTAGGCCTATTTTAATTATATTCCAAAGAGCCCATGAGTATATTAGTGTTTTTGTGTTTGTTTGTTTTTGGTTTTTTCTGAGCCTGAGATCTGATATGCAGGTGGATCCAAATTACTCTCTGGGGAGATGATGTCATGGCTGGAAAAAGGACCAGAAAGCTTGATCAGGGAAGAGAGTAGCTCCCAAATATGGGAAAGGTGTATAAATATTGTTAACTGTAAACCCCATCGATTTGATCTGATCTGGGCCCTTTTTTTTTTTTTTTTTTTTTAGTTTTTATTGCCACTAGGGCTTTATTGCTGGGCTCCGTGTCTATACTACCACTCCTGGCAGCTATTTCTTTTCCCTTTTTTTTATTTACTTTTTAATTTTCTCTTTCTTTCTATCTTATTTGATAGGACAGAGTGAAGTTTAGAGAGGAGGAAGGAGATGGAGTAAGAAAAAGATATATACCTGTAGATCTGCTTCACTACTTCTGAAGCTCCCCCCAAATCCCTACAGCTGGGAGCTTGGTGCTCAAACCCAGGTCCTTGTGTATGCTAATGTGTGATGTCAATTGGGTGCACCACTGTCCAGCACCTTCTGGGGTTTCTTGTACTCAAAATTATTTTTGGATTCATTCATATCAGCGTATGCAATTGTATTTTATTCATTTTTACTGTTGTTTAATTTTCTACAACATTAATCTCTGTGGTTATTTATAGAGTTCTTATGCATGGCCTGGGATGGAGACAGTATTTTCCCAGGATACATAGCTGGTGGTAGATTTTATATGTATATGGAATGCATTTTAGTTAGCTCACATAATCCATAACATTTTTTCCCAAAGTTAATATGCTAATTTCACTCCAGTCAATAACAGATGTAACTCCTACTGTTCTTTTCTCTTGTCATGCATGAGTTGATGTCTTAAATTCTCATCCCTTCCTTGTTGAATGTATGATATACTATTTTATTATCTTAATATTCATTTATTATTTATATATTTCTAGATCACTTGTTCAGCTCTGACTTAGGTGTGGCAGGGGATTGAACTTGAGTATGAACGTTTTTTGCATAACTACTATGCTACCTCTCAGAACCCCATCACTTAATTTTCTATTTTACAAATTTTAATATAGTTGAGTATTTATGTATATAGCATAAATTGTGCCTTCATTTTGGTAAAATCCATATTAATTTGTTTCTAGCTATTGGATTTATTACTTTCTTTAAGAATCCACATATTGTGCTATTTTTACTTTGAATAATATGCTCCAGTGGGGGCCGGTGGGGGTGCACCTGGTTGATCGCATGTATTACAGTGCACAAGGAACGGGTTCGAGCCTCCAGCCCCCACCTGCAGGGGGAAAGCTTTGTGAGTGGTAAAGCAGTGCTGTAGGAGTTTCTCTGTCTCTCTCCTCTATCACCCCCTTTTTTCTTGGTTTCTGATTGTCTCTATCCAATAAATAAAGATAATACAAGAAATTTAAAAATAGGGGAGTCAGGCGGTAGTGCAGCAGGTTAAGCCCACGTAGCGCAAAGAGCAAGGATTAGAGTAAGGATCCAGATTGGAGCTCCTGGCTCCCCACCTGCAGAGGAGTCACTTCACAGGCAGTAAAGCAGGTCTGCAGGTGTCTGTCTTTCTCTCCCCATCTCTGTCTTCCCCTCCTCTCTCCATTTCCCTCTGTCCTATCCAACAACAAGGACCTCAGTAACAACAGCAACAATAAAAACAACAAGGATGCCAAAAGGGAAAAGAAATAAATATAATAAAAAAATTTAAAAGAGAAATTAAAAAGGGGATCGGGCGGTAGCACAGTGGGTTAAGCGCACGTGGTGCTAAGCACAAGGACCGGCATAAGGATCCCGGTTCAAGCCCCCACTCCCCACCTGCAGGGAATTCGCTTCACAGGAGGTGAAGCAGGTCTGCAGGTGTCTGTCTTTCTCTTCCCCTGTCTGTCTTCCCTTCCTCTCTCCATTTCTCTCTGTCCTATCCAACAACAACAACATCAATAATAACTACAACAATAAGACAACAAGGGCAACAAATGGAAATAAAGAAAGAAAAAAGAAAAAAAAATCCAAAAAAAAATTAAAAAAAAAGAAATTAAAAAATAATAATATACTCTGGTGGTATATATTATGAAAAAAGTGTTATTCCAAATTTTGCAGAGTTTTAAAGCTTATTTGTACATTGATTGATAGAAGATCTTAATTATGATGTGATGAAATTAGAAACTAACTTTCAGATGAGATCAGACGTGTTCAGGGTAGTATAGCCGTAGATGGAGTTAACTTTTAAAGATAAGCCATACAGACAAACTGTATCACTTTCTAAAGCTAGCAAGTTTCATTTTCAACTTTAGATCTTGAATTCAGCTAACCTTTATTTTTGTCTGATATGGAATAGGAGTTCATTGTTTATTAGGTTTTTAATCCATCTAGACAATCAATTCCTAACATCATTTATTGAAATTTTTCTCTCCCTTCCCCCCATTGTTTGGCTGTGTTGACCACTATATCAAGCATCCTAAGTGAAGTTTTGATACTTGTGTGTTCTCAAATCTGTCCTTTGATTAAAATCTCTGAGCTGTTTCATAATGCTTGTGAACTTTATAACATTATTGATATATTTATTTATTTATTTATGTATGTATGTATTTTTAATGAGAGAAATAAAAGTGTAGAGAGGGAGAAGAGCATTCACTGCTCAGCTCAGGCTCCTGGTGGGTGATTGAATCTGGGACCTTAGAGCCTCAGGCATGAAAGCATTTGCATAACCATTATGCTATTTCCCAATCCTCCATTGTTACTCTAAACACCACATGCTTTTCATTATAGTCATAGATAAATTTTGCCAACTTTCACATAAGCAGACATTAAAAAAATTCCAGAGGGAAGGGAAGCAGAAGGGAAAGGGGCAGAGGACAGGAAAGGGAAGGAGAAGGGAGCAGGAGAGAGAAAAAAGGAAGAAATTCTAATCTTATGTACATTTATACCAACTGCATGCTAATTGGAAGGATCCAAGTGAAGAAATTGTATCATTGGATTAAAAATATGTAATAGATGATTCAATCTGATGCTAAATAACCTACCAAAAATGGTTATCCTAATCAAAATTAAATTCAATTTCATTTCATGATTATTAGATTCACTATGATTTATTCCTATCCCGTGTCTCTGTTCTAATCTACTGATTAACATACAATTTTCTTCCTGCCCATATACATACATAGGAATACATACATATACATAGGAATTTACTACGTGAGTCAAAATACTTTGGTTTCTTGAAATACAGCTGCTCACACAAGAGCTTTAAATTACAAAATCATGCTGAATAATTTGAATTGGGCTTTTTGAATCATAAAATTCCTATATTAGGAAAATATTATGAAAATCTGACATAATATGGCTGGTATTTTCCATTCTGGAGACATCAGTTCACTTTAATGTTGACTGGAGACCCACTTTGCTATTAAATATCTTTATTCTATGTAACTGAACAAGATTGCCAATCGTATAGAAATGAGAGATAAAAATGTGCTCCATCTGGGAAACATTGTATTTACTTTGCTTTCAGAAAAGTAAAATATGACAGTTTCACTGTGCTTCATGTGGCTTCAGGTCATTTTTTATTGATGCTTCACATCTCTTAAAATCAATAGATGGAATATTTGTATTACTACCAACAATTAACATTGTTTGTTGTTCATAGTTCTGCATAATATATACATTTATGATGTGTTCTCAGTAAGTTTTGTAATGAGCGGTGGTCAACTTCACAAAGTATTATCAGAATAACATTCATTATTATTCATTAGATTAAAATGAACTTTTAATGAAATATTTCCTTTGACAGTCACTCTATAATAATGAAAATGTAAAATGAAAGTGAAAAGACTGTGAGCATTCTGTTGAGATGTATCTTTTATATGCTTAATAATGGAACAAAATTTAGTTGAAACTGAATTGAGTGACAATTATCTAGTGAACAATCCCTTCACTATCACAGTATGAAAATAGCAGTGTAGAAATGCCTTAGGAGATTTATTAAACTGTAATCAGTATATTAGAAAAGGACAAAATTAGCTTTTAAAAGTCACTCAATTTAACTCTTTGCTGCAAAACTTTAAATATTTCACTTTTAGAAGTGGCAGTTTCAGAGTTGGAGAAACAGCATAATGGTTATGCAAAACTCTCCTGTTTGAGTCTCTGAGGTCCCAGGTTCAATCAACAGCACCACCATAAGCCAGAGTTGAGCAGTGTCTTGATGTATTTCTCTCATTAGAAATAAATAATAAATAAAATAAAATAGAATTGCCAATGTTCAGTAGGCAAGTATGCAGGAGACTAGTTTATCTTGCTTTTCTCATACGTGAAATATGATTTAATGTGATTTAGCCTATAACATAGAATTATTTAGTGCTAATTAAGTTACACATTCATGCTTTCTGGGCTGTAGTTATGCTCAACAAATGGTTATTTAAACATTTGTATAAACTTATTCCTTCATCTGTGTGTTTATGAGTGGTCCGGGAGGTGACACAGTGGATAAAGCATTGGTCTCAGTCATAAACTGCTTCATGTCTATGAGTGGGATCATCTCATATTCATCCTTGTCTTTCTGGTGTATCTCACTTAGTGATTCCTTTAAGTTCCACCCAAGATGAAGTAACGGTGAATTCTGTATTCTTAGTAGCTGAGTAGTATTCCATTGTGTATATAGACCACTATGTTCTTGGTCACTCATCTGTTGTTGGACACAGGATTGTTTCCAGGTTTTTGCCTACCACAAATTGTGCTGCTGTGAGCGTAGGTATACACACACCTCTTTGGATGGCTGTGTTTGGTTCCTTAGAATTTATTCCTAGGAGAAGAATTAAAAGGTTATAGGGTGGGTCCATTTTTAGCCTTCTGTGAGTTCTCCAGACTGCTCTCCACAGGGATTGAATCAATTTACTTTCCTACCAGCAGTGCAAGAGAGAGTTCCTTTGTCCCCACAACCTCACCAGTGTTTGTTGTCGCTATTGTTTCAGATGTATGACATTCTCACAGGAGTAAAGTGGTATCTCATTATTTTTATTTGCTTTTTTCTGACAATCAGTGACTTGGAGCATTTTTCCCTATATCTGTTGGCCTTTTGTACCATTCCTTTGGTAAATATTCTATTAAGATCCTCTCCCTACTTTCAAATTGACATTTTTTTTTTGGCTGAATTTGGTGCACTCTTTGTATACTTTGGTTATTGGCCTTTTATCTGGCATATGAAGATCTTCTGTTCTATAAGGAGACTATTTGGGTAGTAGTTTCTTTTGCGGTGCAGAAGCTTTTCAGTTTGATCTAGTTTTGTCTTCCTTGCAATTTGATTTGTATCTCTGAAGATGCTTATAAAATTTAAATGTAAAAGTTTTCTGCCAATATTTTTCTCTAAGCATTTCATAGTTTATGGTATAAAATCCAAAGCCTTGATCTATGTTGAGTTTACCTTTTTTGTGTGGTGAAATGTAGTGGTTCAGATTCATTCTTCTGCACTTTTAAACTCAGTTTTCCCAGCATCATTTGAAGAAGAGACGCTCCTTTCTCCATTTAATAATTTGAGCCACCTTGTAAAAAATTAGATAACCATAGGTGTGGAGGCTCATATCTGAGCTCTCTGTTCTGCTGTTCTATCTGTTAAATTTTTCCTAGTACCAGGCAGTTTTGTTTACAATGACTCTGAAATATAGTCTGAAGCCTGGGAGCATGATGCCTCCAGTTCTGTTCTTTTTTCTCAAGATTTTTTTTAAAGATTCTAGGTGTTTTCGTGTTCCAGATAAGCTTTTGTTCTATTCTCCTAAAAAAACATCAGTGGGACCTTGATGGGGATTGCATTAAATTTAGATAGGATACTGGGTAGAATATTCATTTTGATGATGTTAATGCTTCCAGTTCATGAACATACAATGTCTTTCCACTTCTTTATCTTTTTCTATTTTCTTGTATGGTGACTCATAGTTTTCATTGTAAATATTTTTCACTTCCTTTGTTAGGTTTCTTTGTAGGTATTTTATTATGTTTGCAGCTATAGTGAATAGGATTGATTTCTTCTTCTGATTTAGTGTTTGCATAAAGGAATGTCACTGACTTTTGAACATTAATTTTGTAGTGTGACTATATTGCCTTTCCATTTCCAGGAGCTTTCTACTGGATTATTTAGGTTTTTCTATGTATACGGACATTAGTTATAGTTTGGGGCTGGAGAGACAGCATAAAGTTTATGTAAAAGGCTTTCATGTCTGAGGCTCTGAGGTCCCAGGTTCAGTCCCTACTAACATTAAACCATAAATTGAAAAAGAAAAATATATAAAGTTACAGTTTGAAATCTTCTCCTTCAATTTCTATCCCTTTAATTCCTTTCTCTTACCTAAATGCTATGGTAGAATTTACAGTGCTATATTGAATAGTAATGGGGATACTGGGCAGCCCTGTCTAGTACTTGATCTGAGTGGGAATGCTCTTCATTTTTCACCATTGTTTGATGGTGAAAAAATATGATGTTGACTGTAGGTTTGCTGTATATGGACTCAACTAGAGTAAGAAATGTTTCATCTATTTACATTTTTGTGGTGTTTTTAATCATGAAAGAATGTTGGATTTTGTCAAAGGCTTCCTCAATATCTTTTGAGATAATCATGTGGTTTTTGGTTTTTCCTTTATTGATGTGGTGAATGACATTGATTGACTTATGCATATTAAACCAGCCTTGGATCTCTGGAATAAGTCTTACTTTGTCATGATGTACAATATTTAATATACTGCAGTATCCAATTTGATAGAAATGTGTTCAATATTTTACAATCAATGTTCATGAAATATATTAGTCTGTAGTTTTCTTTGCTGTGTCTCTGCTTTTTGTACATGCTGATCTTGGCTGAAAGTTTTTCTCATTTAGTGCAAAACATATATTTTTACTTTTTCTTCAGATTTTTAGAGTTTGCATATGTATAATCTGTTCATAACCTTACAGGTTTTCCTCTGTATGTGACTTTTTGTTTTTTGTTTGTTTTTCTCTTGCAGCCTTCAGAATACTTTCTCTGTCCCCTTCCTTTCCATTTTAACTGTGTGTCTTTGGTGTGTTTAAGTCTTGATATATTCTATTTGGGACTCTGGAATTCTTGGGATATTTATGTCCTTTCTGTTTAGAGTGAGGAAGTTTTCTTCTACTGTATCCTCTAGTATGATTTCTTCTCTCTCTCTTTCTCTGGAAATTCAATAATGTGTATATTACTTATTTTGAGGTCATCCTATATTCCTATATGCCTTTTTTATTGTTTTCAGTGTTTCTTAATCTGTTATTTTTTTTAGTTCTCTTACTTCTTTTGTAGTTTTCTCTAATTTATCTTCAATCTTGCTAATTCTGTTTTCTGCCTCAGTTATTTAGCTCTCACTTCCCTCACCTCTATCCCTTAGTTCAAATATTTTGTTACCACATTCAGTTACAGTACTACCTTGTTCAGCTTATTAAGCTCTTAACTTAGCTATTTCAGCTTTTTGTTCTGTAATTACCTTGAGATAGTTTGTATTTTCTTTCAGAGTCTCATTTATTTCCCCCCATGTCTGATTATGTTTCCTTCAAAACCTTTCATCATTCCTATGATCATCTCTCCTATGATTATCAAATTAATTAGTGCTTGGGTGTTTTCCTCATTCTTAGTTGCTTCTAGCTCGTAGAAGTTTTTCTGGGCTTCTATTGTGGGTCATTTTTGCAATGGTCTTTTTCGTTTGACTATTGTATTTTGTGTCTCTTTTGAAATTTGTGTCCTGGGTATTGTTGTTTAGATATGGTGTGAGGTAGCTTCATTTCTGTTGGATCCGGTGCTTCTGGAGCAAGCTATGTTGTGATGTGTTTCACTACTGTAGTGGGAAGAGCTGTTGTTCTAAGTGTGATGCAACTGTCTCTATGTGTGTAAGTCTCTGCCATGAAGATGAGTTGGTAGGGCTACAGATCTGTTTTGATGGGGAGGCTACCTGGTAGATTTAACAAAAAAATGTTCTCTGTATGTGGGAATGGTGCAGTCCACTCAGGCTGCCACAGACTTATAACTGCAACAGTAACTGTTGGTAACTTCAGTGTGAAGATATTCCTCAGACCCACTCAAAATTCATCTCTTCAAGAATTCTACAGGGACAGACAGCCAGCAATGCCCACTTCACAGAAAGAATGTTGGGAAACCTCCACATACTTGTGCTGAAACACTTGTCACTCTAGGGCACTGATCTTTCAGCTCTAGTCAGAGGCAGAGTACCTCCTATAGGGACCAGCCTAACCTACTTGAAGAATACAGTCAGGCAAGTGCTCTGTGTGGGTCACGACTCTTATTTATCCTGTAGTCAGTCCTTTCTGGGCTTGTAGGTTTGGGTAAACTTTTTGGGTAGCCAGCTCACCACTCTTTTTCATCCTGAGGTCTTCTGGAGTCAGTCTTTCTGGGCTTGGGAGAGGGTTCGAGTGGGTAAAGCATAAAATTGGTCACTCACCTTTGTTTTTTTTCACTGTAGGAGTATTGCAGAGGAGGTTACAGAGGCTAGTATGAGAAGCTTGGGACAAGATGCCTGCTTTCTTCTCAAATTCACTCTTCCCTTGGTGCTGTTGGCAGTGGTGGCACCAACCCAAGGAAGCACTTTCTCCTCTAATTAAAAGAGCCCTTCAAATAATGATGTTACTTTCTTCACTAGAAATACCAGCTGTTATCTGATGAAATTTGCTGAATTATTTTGTTGTAAATTTTGTTCTCTGGGAGAAAGCCAACTTTCTGTAACTAGGTCTCCATAGTTCCACCCTGGAAGCCTTCATTCATTTTTTATGATATACACAAAGAGAAGAGGGAAAAGGGAGACAGGAAATGAGAGAAAAAGAGGGCTTTGTGAGCACCTGTTTAAGCACATACTGCCATGCACAAAGACTCAAGAGTGCTTCATGAGGGGCAAAGCAGATCTGCAAGTGTCTGTCTTTCTCTCTCCCTATCACCTTCTCCACTCTCACAATTTCTCTCTGCCCAATCCAACTCAATCCAAAGAAAATTTTAAAAAGGAAAAATGAATGAATGAATGGCCAGAGTTAATGGTGAATTCATAATTCTGGCAATGAGCCCCAGTGATCAACGTGTGTGTGTGTGTGTGTGTGTGTGTGTGTGTGTGTGTGTAAGAGAGAGAGAGAGAGGAAAAGAAGGAGGAAGAGGAGAGGGAGAGGAGATGAAAAGGAGTAGCACTGTTTCATAACTTGTGACACGTTCCCTATTCAGGGACATGTAGAACCCTTAATATTCTCTTTCTGAAACTTCTCTATATTTCTGAGACTTATAGAGGTCTGAAAGTTTACCAAACTCTAATAGGTATCTTATTACTCTAGCCATTGCATTGACAATTGATCATTGACAATTCATCAAACTCAGTATCTCACCTCCACCAGCACAGAGACCCTATAACAAAGTAGTGTGTTAACACATCACAAACCGTAACCCTGCATTTTTCACATTATAGTCCCCTTGGGAAATGTGGTGAGAAATGTATCTCTTACTACTGCTTTGTTTAGCATTATGCCATTTAGTCACTAACATATCTAAGTTTATTTTAGTGTTTCTTAGAAGTTCACTTACAAAATAGCACCTTCAAATTGTTTTCTCATAAAGATCCATCTATGTGTTTCTGAAACCAGACTAGGAAATAACTTCTGATAGATACTTATTTAAAAAAAATATTGAGGAAAAACAATGGATTACAGGACATTTGTATATAGGAGTTCATCCTCTCATCTCCTCCTAAGTCTCTTCTTCCCCTAAAGACCGTGCTTTCCTGGGACCAATTAAAATCACTTAAACTTTCAGAAAAAGAAAATAATTTAAATAAGTAGATAATTCTAGGCTGGTTCTTTGATGTGTTAAATCTCACCACTAAGTATATCAACTTCTTGAGCTTATGCCCCCCACACACACCCTATAGTAGTAATGTGGACATTGCTGTTGATATAAATATCAACATCATTCTTCTGTTTTCCCTTATTTTTAATAAAAATATTATATTATAAAAATATTTTATAATAATAACTATGGGATAGCTTTTCTACTGTACATTTAACTGTATATAAATTAACTTTTAACTACTTAAAAAACAACTGTTTCTCTTTTTATGAGAGTGACAGTTTCACAATGAACCAAGTATATCTGACAAAGAACCGTGCAGTACTTTTTGTGACAAAAATGTACATTTCTGGTAAGGTTTTAGACTACTTAATGATGTCTTTAAATATGTCTTTAAATAAAATAATTTATTCACCCCTTCACCTTGAAAAGAAATGTGTATCACAGACAGATTACTTCAGTCAGCTAATGGAAATTTATTTTGTAATAAACATGAAAGTACTGAAAAGGAAAAAAAAATGAGATGTTCATAATCAGCCTTTCTGGACTGTAGGATATATGAGAGTTTGCAGGCAACACTGTAGCATTTTTAACCTCCCAGAAGATTTTCACAGTAAGATTCAACCCCTTTCGAATAAACTCTCCTTGTCCATCATGGCATTTTTCTTTTGGGTCTTCATCAACACCCACTACATCTGCTCTGTCTTTCTCTAGTGACTCTCTCCTTGCAGAATTGTGCTAAAAGTTAAATTATGACTAATTAGAGTTGTCACCAATCCAGTTTAGGCTATCACTGTGTCACTAAACTCTTCACCAAAATTACATAAATCCAGGGTTTGATATCAGTTGATTCCATTTGGTTAAGACAGTAAGCCATGGTTGAAAACATGTGACCAGAGTAAAACAGGAGCTTGGTATAAAATACAGTGTGTGTAGTTTTGTGAAAGATTTTTGGTTATTATTCAGAAGGGATCAGTAAACATAGCAGTCACTTAGCGCATACTGCAGTGCCACCAGTTTTTATGTTTTCCTGGTTATTCTAAATTACAAGTGTCTCTCCTGAAATTAACAGATATTGTAGCTAGGACAATGTAATTAAAGCTTGGACTACAGTTAGCCAAAGATTGGCTGGGCAATGGTGTAGCTAGTTGAGTACACATGAAACCAAGCACAGGGTTCTGGGTTAAA